>NC_051395.1:18509357-18511857 GCF_015228065.2 Penaeus monodon | reverse complement strand
CACGGAATATATATATATATATATATATATATATATATATATATATATATATATATATATATATATATATATATATATATATTTATATATATATGTGTGTGTGTGTGTGTGTGTGTGTGTGTGTGTGTGTGTGTGTGTGTGTGTGTGTGTGTGTGTGTGTGTACATATATACAAATGTGTCCGTGCACACTCACACACACAGACATACACACACGCACGTTATATATTTATGTGTATATATGTGTGTGTGTATATATATATATATATATATATATATATATATATATATACATATATATATATATATATATATATATATATATATATATATTTATATATATAATTATATGTATATCTATAATACATACACACACACAAAAATCGCAAAATAATGTAATTTTAGTCGAGAAAGCTGGGCAACGGGTTTTAAACTGACCCAGTCAGCATATCGGACAGAGGTAGAACCTTTAATATATGTGCGGGACTATGTATGTATGTATGTGTGTGTGTGTGTGTGTGTGTGTGTGTGTGTGTGTGTGTGTGTGTGTGTGTGTGTGTGTGTGTGTGTGTGTACACGCACACATGATTTTATATATCTATATATGGTACATATATGCACATCTTCACTGAATTCCTCTTTAGATTCTCTGTATCCCCTCCCTTTCTCTTTCTCTTCCCCATCTCCCTTTCTTTTGCAGTCCCTTCCCCTCCCTCTCCCCTTTCCCGCTTCAGCCACCTTTACTCCGCATCTCTGTCTTTCCCTTTCTTTCCAGACCTCCTTCCTTCCCCCTTTCCCTTCACTCTACCCCCCCCCTGCCCAACCATGGATAGTCGTGTAAATAATAAATGTACATAACTACTTCAGTATAGTGAACTTGAACGGGGAAGAAGAAGAATGATGATAATGATGATGATGATTATGACAGTAAGAATAAGAATAAGAATAATGGTAATAATAACGATAATAATAGCGTTTGAATAAGATTCTAATAGATCGGTAATATGATACCTATAAATGTGTGTATGTGCGCGCGCGCGCGTGTGTGTGTGTGTTTGAGTGTGTCATTCTGTAATTTCTATGACAAATATCATCATGTACATCAAAATGAAGGGACTTAAATCCTCCAGTCACATGGAATATGAATTAAGGTGCAACGCGTAGGCGTAACGTGCGAACGAACGAACGAAAGGACGAAACACAAGTAGAATTACACTATATTTATACTTTTTTTTACAAGCGAGTGAGAATTCTGTCTTAAATGACGCATTGGTTACTTTCCTGCTGAAACTCAACATGAACTAAGAGCATTAAACTATTTCATTTTCAATCAAGATTAACTGGTAGTGGTGGTCATTGAGGCGCTCTCACCTGTCTTGTTGGGTTTCAAGAGTGAGAAGTTGTTTTCGCTAAGGAAGGCGAAGGAGGAGTTGCGGGAAGGCTTCTTCTCCGTGGTAGGTAAGTACACGACCGAACTCCCCTCCATAATGCACAGTCGACACGGTCGCAGCGCTTAATCCAAACGGGGTACGAATCCAGACGCTGCACTGCTGACTGTACACCAGTGAGAATGTTGGTGTGTTGCTCCTACAGGGCGTTGACGTATCACTGAGGTATACCCTGGCGGGAGGGTTGATCATTGTGTTTAGGCTTCTCCTTCTGCCGCCTCACGGATCCCCGCTCACGTGGCTCGTTCCTGTAACACCTCCCAGTGAACTGCTGTGGCGTCTGTTGATGAGAGAGGGTGTGTCTGCATCCATGAATCGCCGCCACTACACTGCCGAGATCTCGCGCGCTCGCCTCAACCCCCGTAACCAAAATACCTTCTCGTTTTCTTTGTAGTTGGGCGTTCGACCCGTAATCGGAGGCGGGCGCCGCAAGATTTCGCCTGGTAACAACCCGTTCCTAGGCCTAATCGCGATTCTGCCATCTCGTTCTTTCGCGCCATTGGGGAAAAAATCGATGTTTTTTTCTTTTCTTCTTTCTATAGTTGAACGATAATTCACATTCAGTGTGAAAGTCGTTATAGTAAGAAAATTGCTAGTTTACGACGTTGGCAAGACGCCCGACCCACCCACGAGAACAACAACACGTGTATCAGAAGCAAGCAAAATCTTGCCTTGACGTTGACCAGAGGAACTTGAGAGGCGCATGGCCTTGTCAAAGCAAGAACCTACTGAACAATTTGCATATCGTCAGCCATATGTTGTAAAGTGTCTTACATTTACACCTGCACAATGCCTGTGTAACTCATTTTTATAGAGGATATTTTCAAAGGTCATTTTCATTCTTGGGTGTTGAAAGCCTCCATTAGAGTATTTAAAGAAAGTGGGTCAAGCGAAGACGTAATTTGTGATATTTTCACTGGGCGAAGAAGTGCGTTTTCTTTTGTTTTCTTCCAATAAGCACTTAAATACTCTAAAGACACAGGTATTGGCAAACAAACAAGTAGACAGTGACAATGTCAAACATAGGCAACAGAGATATCGTTCGGAATCTGTC
>NC_051395.1:18479357-18481857 GCF_015228065.2 Penaeus monodon | reverse complement strand
ATATATAGACATGTAAGCGCACGTCATATGCACATAGATGTGGGTATACGCATCCACATATATGCAAATGCACACGTGTACATATTTTGTACATGCACTTATGATTATACATACACACATATATATAGCCATACATACGCTTACGCACATGTGTACGCGCACATATGTTTATGAGTACATATTAGTGTTCATCCACATATATATGTATACACCTGTACATGTGCATATATATAAACATATACATATATACATACACATGCACACATATGCACACATACATACACATATAGATACACATATACATACATACATAGATATATGCACACACACATACCCATATATATATACATACATACATATATATATATATATATATATATATATATATATATATATATATATATATTTTTTTTTTTTTTTTTTTTTTTTTTTTTTTTTTTTTTTTTTTTTTTTTTTTAACGGTAGGTTCATGTCTGAGCCGCCGTGGTCACAGCATGATACTTAATTGTAGTTTTCATGTTGTGATGCTCCTGGAGTGAGTACGTGGTAGGGTCCCCAGTTCCTTTCCACGGAGAGTGCCGGTGGTACCTTTTAGGTAATCATTCTCTCTATTTATCCGGGCTTGGGACCAGCACTTGACTTGGGCTGACTTGGCCACCCAGTGGCTAGGTAGGCAATCAAGGTGAAGTTCCTTGCCCATGGGAACAACGCGGCGGTCGGTGACTCGAACCCTCGAATTCAGATTGCCGTCGTGACAGTCTTGAGTCCGACGCTCTAACCATTCGGCCACCGCGGCCTTATATATATATATATATATATATATATATATATATATATATATATATATATATATATATATATATATATACAGACACACATACATATACACATATATATGCATATATACACACACATCTACACATATAAATAAATTACATACACATACACATACGCGCACATACATATACATACAAATATGAATATATACACACATACGCACAAATATACATATCTAAGTATATATACATGCGTTTACCCTCATGTGCGGCACGGGAACATACACATACTTATACTCTTACACATTACTGTACGCATACATATAACATACACAACATAAAGCGTACACATGCCCTGCACGTGCCCGTATATAAATTTAGATATGCATGTGTATTGCTTACATACACACACACATGTACACACAAACATACATACACCTGCGCACTTCCGTCCATACGTGCTCATACTTATACACAAACGTTTGAACAGCATCTGCCTGAGTGCACATAGGCACTCCATTATCATGAACCCATGCCTTAAATGTGCATAAATTGTATGCTTGCAGCAGAGGGGTTGAGGGAAGGAGGCAGATGGTTTATGAGAGGATGATTTAGGATGATATTCAAAGGGGTAAGGATGGGGTTAGAGGAAGTTAGAAAGGTAATTTTGTATCTGGCAGTTTTTCGGCGAGGTGTCACATTCCTTAACGGTTACTAAGCCTATCAGCGCTCTCGGCCGACTGGCACTCAATTGAGGGTCAGCGTCTGGCACTCAATTGAGGTGCCATTGCTTGAATTACGCTTTGTTAATGCATAGTTTATCTGGCGCATTTTCTATCAAGTGGTTGATTATACTTATCGCTTTGTAGTAACCAAGGTTAAACCTATTTGTACTTACATACTGGTGAATCTACTTGATGGAAATCTGTAATACCCGTGCGATTTGGCACTGTTACTCGGCGTTCTGTGGGTATGGGGACGGGTGGGTGATGCTTGTCATTTTCTAATGATTTCGTAATTTGGTATTCTTTTTCTGGTGGGGGGCTGATTGTTATCTTTTTATTTTTTTATTTTTTACCACAGTTTCTATCTACTGGGGTACTCTCATTGAACATTGGGACCTTATGAACTTAATTATCATGGGAATGGAACCTAGTAGTCCAAGTTGGCACTTTCTGGGACTACTTTAAGTTTAAAAGGTCCATGTATGCATGGTCCAATATTGAATTTATAGACTTGTGAGATGTTTGGATGAATTATCATTTCTATATTGGTTCTCCCCTCATTTTTATACATTCACGAATCTTTCTCTCTTATGTAGTATAGCAGCACGAACTCACAACCTGAAGTTCAGCATATTTTCCCAGGTTGGGTCACACCAGGTCCACAGCCATGTCCTCGTTCATGGATAGTGGTCTCCCCTCGTTCCCTGTGCACTTACACACTGCACGTGTACTTGAGCCATAGAATCCAGAACCTAGATCAGCATTTCCAATCCTTCAGACGACCACAACAACAGCAGCAGCTATACAGGGATTGCCCAGTCCTTAGCCGGCCGGAGTGCCGGCTCCCCCGTTGATCTCCAGCTTCACATTCAGCAACCAGCTATACATGTGGGGACTCACACCCACAACAATCACTCCATAAAGAGATATAGACCAGTCCAAATAGTAGATGCCAAACCATTTACTATACTGGTGACCCTGGAGTGATGCACCATGGTA
>NC_051395.1:18461857-18469357 GCF_015228065.2 Penaeus monodon | reverse complement strand
TAATGATAATAACGATAGCAGTAACGATAATGATGGTGATAATGATGACAGTGCCAATAATTATGATACTACTGCTAATAGTGATAATAGTTAATGATACTAATGGTATCAATACACATGATAGGAACATTTTTTTTTTATATCTACATCAATGATGAGAATGATGAGATGGGAATGATGATGATAACGTCTGTCAGCACGACTAAACAAAAGCTTACCGGCGACTTGTGATGAAAATTTCAGACTGGGCCTCAGCGGTAAACCTATCCATCTAAGCTCTATGTAACCATTCCACCCCACGCATTGTCCGGGCACGTAGGGGTCAGGTTCCATGATTTTGATATAGTATTGTCATGTTCTTACAGCAGTGGTCGTGGATTATGACTGCCTCTTATTGAGAAAAGAAATTAGACACAGAATATCCACAGAGTGAGAAAATAAATCCATAATGCATGGATTGTAACTTAAACGTGATTTTGAGCAAACCAAATGTTCAGGAAACCATCGCTGTGTATAACCAAAATTTTGGAGATTGCCACGTGGTACCATCATTGCATCAAAGCTAAATAAGTATACTTATTTAGACTTTGCGTTGCTGCTGCTGCAGTGTTCGCGACCTGACCGCTCCTGAGAACAATGTGATGATCTTTTGTAATCAAAGTAGAGTGGATCATAATAAAAAAACTTTTGAAACTGAAATAAAGGGCAATAAGATAAACACACTTGCCAAATAACAAGGAATAACAAGGTTCATTATTCATACCACTACCAAAAGGTGATCTTTTGAGTGTAATAAAGAACAAAAGTACAGAATGTGTCCTTCATACGAAGCCGTAGAAAGGCTATTTTTGTAAAAAAAAAATGTAATTATAAAATACCCCGAAAATGAATTATGAGATTACTGAACTCGATACTAGGAACAGACCATAGCCACGCTGTTGAAAGCACAGAGGCTGATAAACATTAAGCAAGCAGTTAGAACATCGTTGTCTGATTTAATTTTCGCTATATGCATATATTACATTTCGAAAAGAAAAGAGCGGTTATAGAATAAACAGAGAATTGGCAAGAAACACGCGATACGATCCTTATGATTTGATGATATTAGGTAATAAAGAAAATATACACTATTTTTTTTACCTTTCTTTTTTGTAGTTTAAAGAGAACATAAACAGAGGTTTGCATATTTCCAGAGAGAATAAGATAATGATTGATAGTAACATGAGAAATGCACTTACAAACAGAATAATAGCGAAAACTGAAATTGTTGAACAAGTCCATAGATTTATAAAGTTGGGTAATGTAGTGAATCAATAATCTTACAAGGTAAAACAATGATTAATGTGTATAATGAAGGATGATTGAATAATAATAAGGAATAATAACAATGATAATAATGACAATAATCACGATGAACATAGTAATAGCAATAACCATAAAATTAATTATTGATGGTAATGATACTGATGATAATAATGATAATAATAACAATAATAATGATAATGATAATAATAATTATAAAAAAAATAATGATACTGATAATGACAATAATAGTAGAAGTAATAATAATAGAATATAATGATAATGACAATAATAATGTATTAAATAATTATTAAAATACTGTTAATGATGATAGTCGTAGTAATAAAAATAATGACAATAATAATAATAATGATAATAATAATAATAATAATAATAATGATAATCATAATAATGATAATAATAATAATAATAATAATAATAATAATAATGATAATAATAATAATAATAATAATAATAATAATAATAATAATAATAATAATAATGACAATGATAATGATGATGATGATGTTGATGATGATAATAACAATAATAGTTGTAACTGTAATAATAATAATATTAATATTAACAATAATAATGATAAGTGTAATAATGATAATAATGATTATGATAATAATAATAATGATAATAATGATAATGAAGATAATCACAATGATAATAATAATAATAATGATAATGGTGATGTTGATAATGATAATGACAATGATAATAATGATAATGACCATAACAAAACAGTCATATGAATGACAATAGTAACAATAATTGTAATGATAAAAATAATAGAAATAATAATATTGATAATTATGATAATGATGATAATTGTAATAATGATTGTCATAATTATGATAATGATGATAGCGATAATGATAATAATGATGTTGATAATAATGACACCCTTCCATAACGAAAGCCTGAGGTGACAAACGGGGGAAAATATTATAAATATTATAAGCAACATGTCTAAATTAAAACCATCTCTCTTCTCGACAATGGCGAAACCTCATCAGGTACAAATTGTAAAGGACAAAGTTGCACTGAGTCACAGGTTAAAAAAGGACTCGCTCTTTTTTCATGATAAACGCTGCTACTTAGACGCTTGCAACTCGCTAGCGTATGGGCACCCAGATATACCATCGCATGATGGTGATAATTCTTCTTGTGCAGAGGAGGAGGAGGAGGAGGAGGAGGAGGAGGAAGAGGAAGAGGAAGAGGAAGAGGAAGAGGAAGAGGAGGAGGAGGAGGAGAAGGAGGAGGAGGAGAGGAGGAGGAGGAGGAGGAGGAGGAGGAGGAGGAGGAGGAGGAGGAGGAGGAGGAGGAGGAGGAGGAGGAGGAGGACGCAGTTTGAGTTTGAGTCTGCGACGCAGTTTGAGTTTCTAGAAGCAATTTGCGAATGTGACGTCAAGACTTCGTTCAGTCTTATTCCCGGTGGAGGGCGAGGGAGGGTCGTGGAGCAATATTATGTTAATCTTACAGACTACTGTGTCGTGGATCATGTCCTTCAACATGCAAGTCAGCTCCAGACGCCCAACGTTTGTCGCCAGGACGAGGTGAAAAAGTGTGACATCACAGAAGAGAAAGATGAGAAGGCGACAGGAAATAAGAAAAGTCAATTAAACAAGGAAGTCGATGAAACAAAGATAAAGGAAGAGGGCGAAGCAGAAAAAAATAAAGAGAAAGATTTACTGTCATCAGGAGAACAGGGAGCGTTGGATATCGGAGTCTTCCGAAGAAGAAACAGAAGAAAAGAGAGGAGAAAAGATATAAAGAAAAACCGAATACCGAAATATCTCCCCTGGGAAACGCACGATCATGAAAATCATCAAAGGTAAGCATGGCAAGCAGGCCCCCGAGAAGCGATGGCGGAGTAGATTTTATTTATGTGTATAGGGACATTATCACGCCATGTTCATTTGGTAGTCAACATTAATATCCTGGACTCATTTGCTTTACAGGGTTCGAGCACCAAGGGTTACACGCCCATGCTCTATAAACAAAAAAGACATAAGTTTCATTGCTATTCGCATTTCAGACTCGGACGGCTATCCTGTTGTGTTTGAGGAGGGGCGCTCTGCTACAGCCATTTTACATTTAAGACCGTGACAGGTCTTTCGTATATATAGGGTGTAACCAAAATTTTCAATTACTTTATCTGTAGGCATTCATTCGGCCTGTTCACACGAGCAAGACAAGATATCTTAACCACCGCAATATGTATGTTCGCACTCCCTTTATCCTTCCTACATCAGCAGAATTTATGCTTCTGTTTGATAGACCGGAAATACATCTTAAGGCACACAGAGGAGGAGCCTTGGACGATATTAATATAATAGAACCTACGATCATACAGAGAAGGAGGCCGTTTATTTTATTTTCTCGGCAATGTGGGAAAGCGCCTCATTCCATTCATCACAAAATTATGTAAGCTGGCCACATTTAGAGCAGGCGTGAGAGAGGGCAGAATAGATCTTAGGTCGTCGTTGAAGAGGAGAGGATTTAGAGGCTGCTAAAAACGTTGACACACGAATCGTGCGAGGGGGAGGTGCGAAGAAAAGAGAGGAAAAATGTGAAAAGATTGAGAGCGGGCAAGAAAAGAAAGGCAAATTGCTCATCGTATAAAAACGACATCTCGGTGGTGTAGTCAGTATCAATCTTGTTTTCGGTGCGCTAGCTCTGTTTCCTCGTAGACAAACATTTTTACACAGTGAACATGATGGATCAGTTCAAGACACCGCTATCATCATGTGTGGCCGGGGTCAGGAAAAATGCGAATGATTGAGACGGAGGTTGAAGAGAGGACTTATCGCAGGAGTGAACGGGAGTATTACTGATAATTAAATCGAATTTCGATGTCTTGCTGGACAGATTTTTTTGTAGACTTGTCAAACTTGTTTTAGAGGTGAAGGGATCATTAGCAAAGGAAGACGGATCTCCGCTGGAAGATGCTGATCATATGGTATTGTGCAATGCTGCTATGCGCATCATGATCAAGAATATTTTACGATTTTGTGGAGTATTCTGACATTCCTTCTACATATACGGCCGATTATTTTGGGCATTTCGACTTGAATAAATCAAAGGTGTCAGTTAATATTGTTTCTGTTTATAATATAAACACTAGATTCCCGTCGTATTGTTCAGATTTGTGTTATAGCTCTCTGAATGCGTTTGACATAGACAAAGAACATATCCTTGATAGGGAACGATTTGAAGAGCATGATTGTAGTCATGGTTTTGCAAGCTGAGAAATTGTAAGATGCAATTGCTGTTGACAATTCTGGATGTCTTAGAATCAGCGTTGAATTGTCTCGCTCTCGGAATTCAAATACTGTGCTCTTCTTTATAGAAGACAGTCAGGGAGTTATTTATGTCAACGGTGATAGACGAGTGATAACAGATATTAGAGCATAATGAACTGTCTACAAATCATGGGTTTGTGTTCGCAATTCCTCAGCAAAAGAGGAGTATCATTTGTGTTAAAAGGATGTTTTTGTCGGATCAGTTACCAACTAGAATGAAGAAAGCCAAGTAAATATATTAACAACCCACCGACCGCCAAGTCAAATGGGTCATTATGTCTTGCTTTTAATAACGCAACATCGCGTAATATATTTCGTATCAAAGTAAATGTTTCCTTGATATAAGTAGGTACCTGCAGCATGCTGAGAATTCAGCGTGTGGTGCATATGTTACTTTCGTCATGCATCACGCGTCGATTAGAGGGGTGACAACATTTTTCTATCACTGATTATAGATATAATGACGCAAAGGTTGTCTAATTCTTGTTCAGAAATGTTTAATTGCCCCGTTGTGAGAACATATTATGTAGAAAGTCTTTCAGTAAAAATCAGTGTAAAAGGCTAGCACGTAACAGTTCTGGAGGAGGAGATCAGTTCTAGGCCTCTAAAAGCTGGGCGCTTCAGGGCTTGTAGCACATTACTATTACTATTATATTTGACTTCCCCTCATAGAATATGTAGGGTTTTTTTTTTTTTTTTTTTTTTTACATAGCCATCTATGCATTTTATCTGAATGAGTGGGGATTGCAAAATAGTAATGATAATAAAATACACTGAGCTTTCTTCTATCACTCTTTTTCGCTTTATTTGAAATGTTCACAGATCTTAACAATTGGTTTTATTTCTTATTTTTATGTAATTTGGCATAGTCTCCGTTGTTTAGGTTTCTAGACAACTGCATGTATGAGGTGATGAATAATGCCTAAGCACGAATTAATTGAGTCCTTTCTCTTTGTTATTTCAGTACTTAGGCCGGTGCTATGGTGCCTGTATACTCTCCCCTCTTGGTGAACGGTTCCAAGGAGTTAGAAGGAGAGAAGCAGACGGTGAAGAAGGAGAAAAACACACACCCTGTGACAGATAGATCGAGCAGTCCAGAGGAGAGCGATGACGGTGAAACACTGCCCATGAGCGCCGCGCTCGCCCACGCTTGCTCGGGAAGGAAACAAGACGGAGAAACGCGCGAGAGAACAGGATTACGAGCAGCTCCCGACGTTGACACCTCCCGAGAAAAGAAGAAAGTATCTTCGCTGATGGAAAAGTCTTCTGAACCCACTCATTTTCAGAGAGCATAGACCGATCAGTGGTTGAAATCCCGGTGTCGCAGTGAATTTAGCCATCTATGTCTATATTTATTAATAGAGGTTGCTCACTAGGTGAAATTAGCTGTATGTATTGGATCTTATATTATTTCTCCTTATAATTATGAAAATTTCTGAAATACCGTTAATTAGCATTTAAGCCTATAATTGAGGAAGTTGTTATCAATATTGGTAGCAATCACATACACACACAGAAACACACACACACACATTTACACACACACACACACATTTACACACACACACACACACACACACATTTACACACACACACACACACCACACATTTACACACACACACACACATTTATACACACACACACACATTTACACACACACACACACACACATATTTACACACACACACACACACATTTACACACACACACACACACACATTCACACACACCACACACACACACACACATTTACACACACACACATTTACACACACACACACACATTTACACACACACACACACATTTACACACACACACACACACACACACACACACACACACACACACACACACACACACATATTAACCAGGGTGCAATTGCACCTATGGATTACATTAAGATAATCTTTTACAATAATTGCGCATGTTTCAAAATAAGCGAATGAGAATCATACACCAAGTTTGACAAAAGTTGATTAGCATTTCACATCAAAACTTAATATTTTTTATGATTAATGTGACCCCCCAGAACGAGCTGTAGGAGAGAGAGAGAGAGAGAGAGAGAGAGAGAGAGAGAGAGAGAGGGAGGCAGAGAGAGAGAGAGAGAAGCAGAGAGAGAGAGAGAGGGAGGGAGGGAGGGAAGGAGGAAGGGAGTGATGTCCAAGTAAACTTCAGTGAGAAAAAAATAAGGTCATAAGAGGAAACTGAAATACTGGGCATCACACTCGACAAAAAAATGACTTTCAAAAGTCACATAGAAAGCTTGGCGAGAAAGGCTTCGCACAAACTTGCATCGCTAAGAAGAATCAGCTGGCTGCTGGACGGTGAAGGGAAGGAGCTCCTCTACAAGGCACAAACTCGCTCTTCACTCGGGTACTCCTGCCTCGCGTGGGGAAGAGTAAACATCACTAGCCTCAAAATCTTGGAAAGAATACAAGAAAGCGAAGAAAATCATCGAAGACAGGGCCCAACAGGATTAAGTGGACCTCGACAGCCTTCAACACAGGAGAGAAGTAGCTGGCTTGACGACGATGTTCCGCATCCATCGCCAACACGTCCCGCACCTGCAGCCAATGAGACAGCTAGAAAGACGTGCTGCACGCCCCACGAGAACAGTGCAACGTGCGCCGCCGCACTGGAGGAACCTCGTTGTTGCACGGCGCACCACCAGCGACGGCTTCTCTCCTGATATTCCAAATTAAGGAATCTATTCTTTTCTATCATGTGGAAGCTCAGTCCTTACAATCTTTCAAAAGCAAAGCACATGTGTGGCTAAAGACCACCACTAGATAATTAAATTATTGTATATTATGTTTTACTGTACATTATCACTTGGCGCAATAAGATGAGGTAGACTTTAAGATAAAAATTAATTCCTTTAG
>NC_051395.1:18446857-18451857 GCF_015228065.2 Penaeus monodon | reverse complement strand
AATGGCTGAAAAAAATTAGCATGGAGAACCATATAGGAAATCTCCAGCATCAGCACATTCTACTTTATATTATGCTCAATTTATCTCAGAGTGGCTGGTAAATTGGGAATAGGAACATCCAATAGTTCATTTGGCACATAGTTAGCTAGTTCCTTCCTGCTTCAGCTCACTCCACATTGAATTATACTCATTTACCAGGTTATTTCCTTTTTGTTCTAGTGACTTTGGGTGGCACAAAATTTTGACTGGAGATTGTAGGCGGGCCCACCTGACAAGTCTCCCTTCATCTCAAAGTCCATATCACTTTCCTTGTCAGAACCTTGGGATTGGGAAGAAGGCATCTCTTCCTCACTGTCACTATTAATTTGATCATGAACTGGGTATGCTCTCCTCACGTTTTTACTCTCGTGAGATGACATGCATCCTTCTATTTTAATTCTATCAGTGTGCTCCAATAATTCACGACCAGACCGAATGCTTTTTAGCCTGTAGACTATATCACTAACTTTGGCTACTACACGGTAAGGTCCCTCAAACAAAGGTTGTAATTTCTTAGACAATCCTGCCTTGGGCTGAGAAGTTATATACACACGTGACCCAACTTCTATATCTTTCACCCGAGATCGTGACTGGTATCTTTCACGGTCAACTGCACCTTTCTCTAAGTACAGCTGGCACCGATTATAGACTTTGTTTGCAATAACAGAAGTCTTACGTCTCAGGTCCTCTACATTGTACCATGGACCATTATCATGAAAGAATTTTAAATAAGGTATTGAGGGATCCTTGTTGTACATAAGGAAGTGAGGAGAATCATGGATTGTCCTATGATATGCAGAATTGTATGCAAATACGGCTAAAGGGAGCAGTGTATCCTATTCTTTAGGGATGTCATAAGTCATACTCAATATTTGCATTATGGTCCCATTTACACGCTCCACCAACCCATTACTTGATGGATGGAATGGAGTTGTAGTGTGTCTATTAATCTGCAACAACCCACAAATGTCTTTAAAAACTTCATTTATAAATTCTCCTCCACCATCTGTTATTACATGTTTTGGAACGCCATGGATGCTGACAACATGTGTTATAAAAGCTTGGGCTACTTCCTTTGCTTCTTTGTTTCGTATTGGTACAGCTATCAGGAATCGGGTCAGCACATCAATTACAGTCAGCACATACTTTGCCCCTTCATTTGTAACAGGAAGAGGGCCTACCAAATCTAGGTGTATACACTCAAATTTCTCTCTTACACCTGGGAACCGACTCAGCGGAGCAGGCACATCCCTCATTGGCTTTCATTTAAGGCACACACTACAGGACTTTACATATTTTGGGACGTCCTTTGACATGCCTGGCCAGAATGCAAACTTCTTTAGTCTCTCAAGGGTAACCTGGACCCCTCTATGACCTGCTAAGGGAAGGCAATGGGCCAGATACAATGCTGTGTTTTTATACAAGTCTGGAACAACAATTCGAGTGAGTATGATAGAGAATTCCATCTTGTAGTATTTTGAAATCATTGACATTATAGTTTAATCGAGGACACTCATTTACTTCACCCCTGAGATACCTCTTTACCTGACCCCATAATGGATGAGCATCCTGATCCATCCTAACTTTAAGTGGGTCCCAGGCTATCACTTCTCTCCGTGACTCATTATTTAATGATTCTCTTCCACTCCGTGTCACAGCCGACACAATATAGTTATCAATGGGGTGATCTGCATTTCTTATTCTAGATAGTGCATCAGCCACACAATTTTGTTTCCCGCTATGTAAGTAACTTCCAGCTCAAAATCAGCAACAGACATCTGCCAACGCAGAATCCGTGAATTTGGCCCTGCATAATTAAAAAGCCAAACAAGTGGTCTATGATCACTGGCCACCTTGACTGGAAATCCTAGTATGATAGATCGGTTTACTGTGAGACCATACACTACTGCTAGGGCTTCCCTTTCAATCGTGGAATACTTAACTTCGCTCTCATTCAGAGTACGACTGAAAAAAGTTATTGGACGCAAATGCCCATTATCATCATGTTGCTGGAGTACACCCCCAACAGCAAATTCACTAGCATCCGTATTCAAAATGAATGTTTTGTCAAAATCTGGATAAGAAAGAGTTACCTCTTTGGCAAGCAATTCTTTAAGATAAATGAAAGCTTTCAGTGCTTCATTTAACCATTTAAGGACGATTTTGCGGTTATTAAGCTTCCGAGAACCCTTTGTCATTTCAGTAAGAGGCTTGGCTACTTGTGCAAAATTCAAAATGAATTTGTGATAATAATTTGCAAGACCAAGAAATGACTGCAGCTCTTTCAGTACCACTGGTTTTGGAAAGTTCCCCAGAGCTTCCAACTTTTCCCCCTGAGGTCTGATACCTTTACTGGAAATTATATGTCCAAGATACTTAATCTCTTCTTGGAAGAAACTACACTTCTCCAGTTTTAAGGAAAGGTTACTTTGTATTAATCTATCAAGAATATCCTCAAGATTGTACAGGTGTTCTTCCCATGAGGATCCAAAGACAACTTATCATCCATATATACCATGGCTGATCTCCCTATTAGTCCTGCTAAAGCCTGATTTATTGCTCTTTGAAAACACGAGGGAGCATCCTTTAAGCCAAATGGCAGAGAAGTAAACTCATAATGTCCCTGTGGTGTAATGCCTGGGGTATCCCTTAACAAGTGAAATATTGAAACAAGTGAAGTAACCCAAGAGAGTGTTACTCAGATGTACACCACATGTCGGATAGTCCTAACCTTGCTTGCTTGCTTGAGATTTGCGAAGTTCTGGCTTCGCCCGGGCCTTTCACTTATGGCCCGGCCATGTAGTCCTAACCTTTGTTTGTATGTGGTTTCACACCCCAATGACCTATCGGTCGAAGTGGACACGAGTAATAGCTTTTTGACCTGGCTCAGAATCAGACGTGGGAAAACGTGGACAACAGAGTGCTGTTGTTAGTGTAGGCGTGTCTTAACCCTAGGAATATGGTCATTGGACAAGAAATAACCAATGAAGAAATGTGTATGGAAAAAGAACCAATGAAAAGAAGAGAAAGATATGAGAGCCAGGCTGAGCGACAAAATGTGTGACGAAAAGTCGTCAGTCTCATAGCAGACCCCAGACTAGGTGCATCTGAACCTGTTACCCGGTGAGTTACTCGAACAATTATTGTACGGATCTCCCAAGTTTTAACTTAGAAAATTCTAGAACCCAAGATTAAGGCAATATTAAATAAGTCAATAAATAATGAAGTGAAAACAATCTTTCAGTTTTCCTCTTGATATCAATTAATCCCAAATATTGGAGACCTGACACTCCTCAAAGGTCAGTGGTGGCAGTTTACCATTTAATTGTGGAATGTTAAATATTAGATAAAAAATAAGTAAAGCCTACGACCGCTCGGAAACACCACAGTGGTGGCCTGCGGCGGGATCGCCTCCACGAAACATTTCACGCATTGTTAAAGTATAAAATATAATTAAATACTTAAAATTTATTCGAACAAATTAAGAATTATTGGTAATTAAATAAATTCGATATTACCACTTGGGAAATTTGTTATCTGTTATGGATATATAGAATTAATTTAGTGCTTGAATTGATGAAAAATATTGAATATATAAATTTTTTTATGCCTTTTTTGAACATACAAGTCATGAAAGCATATCTTGAAGTCATGAAACATATCTTGAAGTCATGTAATATATCATGATTGCATGATATATTTTTATAATGTTGCATGGTATATGTATGGAGTGCTCTATAACAAGGGAACTTTAAGCATAAATTTGTGCGTAACTAAGAGGTGAAAAATATTTTCAATTATATATAAATCTTTGCGAAATCAGTGAAATATTTTTTTATTGATTGATGTTAGTCAACATTTGGGCGATTCCCGTTAGGGTTATATACTGCGAAGAGGTGGTAGAGCAGAAAAAAATAATCAATTAATTAATTAATTAATTAATCATAAAAAAATAAAATTATATAAAAAAAGGTCCACTAGTATGTAGCTTTGTCTCCGCTAGTGTGAAAAAATAAAAAGTGTTCAGCTCAATTGCTTATATTAATAAATAAAGCAAAAAAAAAGAAATAAAATGTCCACTAGTATGTAGCTTCGTCTCCGCTAGTGTGAAAAAAAAAGTGCTCAGCAAATTGCTTACATTAATAAATTGCTTAAGTCCGTTAGTGGGAAATCTTGCCACTTAGTGACCAAAAAATATGCTAAAAAAATTATATATGCTAAAAATAAATGCATAAATAAAATAATAACATAACTTAAATCAGCTAGTGAAAATTTTGTGTGTCCACTAGTATGGTTAAATTATACTCAGATTCTGTCACATACAATGAGTTCCACCTGTCATTAATTAATAAACAAAGGTTAGGACTATCCGACATGTGGTGTACATCTGGGTAAGACTCTCTTGGGTTACTTCACTTGTTTCAATATTTCACTTGTTAAGGGATACCCCAGGCGTTACACCACACACACACACACACACCACACACACACACACACACACACACACACACACATATATATATATATATATATATATATATATATATATATATATATATATATATATATATTATATATATATATTATATATCTATATCTATATCTATATCTATATATATATATATATATATATATATATATATATATATATATATATATATATATAGAGAGAGAGAGAGAAGAGAGAGAGAGAGAGAGAGAGAGAGAGAGAGAGAGAGAGAGAGGGGAGAAAGAGAGAGAGAGAGAGAGAGAGAGAGAGAGAGAGAGAGAGAGAGAGAGAGAGAGAGAGTATACACACAATTTAGCATTCTTTGATAAAAAATATATTTATATAGTTGCAATGTTATTAGAAGACTAGATGGAGAAATTAGAATTAAAGATCTCATGAACTGATAAAGGAAATGTCGTACTTCAGATTTACGTGCAAACTGAGAGGCGATGCGCTTATCACAATAATAAGA
>NC_051395.1:18414357-18416857 GCF_015228065.2 Penaeus monodon | reverse complement strand
GGCGGAGTCCAGCAGAGTGCTGACTGAGACGGCAAAGGAGGTCCTTGGCGTGACATCTGGAAAACCAGGAAAGAAGGAAGAGACATGGTGGTGGGGAGAGGAAGTCCAAGACGCAGTGAAAGAAAAGAAGGAGGCGAAGAAACAGAGAGATCTGAATAGATGTGAAGAGACAATCGAAAGGTACAAGGCGGCGAACAAAGCTGCGAAGAGAGCTGTTGCAAAAGCCAAATCGGAAGCGTACAAAGATCTATACGACAGTCTGAAGGACGACGAGGAAGGCCAAAGGAAAGCGATCCGGATTGCAAAACAGAAGAACCGAGAATCCCAAGATGTCTATCAGAGCAAGCAGGTGAAAAACACAGACGGAGCGGTACTGACGGAAGAAAGCGATATCAAGGAAAGATGGAGGTCGTATTTTGAACAACTGATAAATGTGGAGAACGAAAGAATCGACAGAACCGTGGAAGCAAGAGCAGAGACTGAGGTAGAGGAGATAAGAGAAGAGGAGGTTGTGAAGGCTCTGAGGAAGATGAAGAACGGCAAGGCGACAGGACCGGACAACATCCCAGTGGAAGCATGGAGAGTACTGGGCCGAGCAGGCGTGAAAATACTCCTGGAAATCTTCACCGGAATTATGGAAAGTGAGAGAATGCCAGATGAGTGGAGAGACAGCACGCTAATACCGATATTCAAGAACAAGGGGGACATCCAGGAATGTGGTAACTACCGGGGCATCAAACTGATGTCACACACTCTGAAAATATGGGAAAGGATCATCGATGGAAGACTGAGGGCGATCGTGACGATTTCGGAGCAACAGTTCGGTTTCATGCCAGGCAGGTCCACGACAGACGCAATATTTGCGCTGAGACAACTGATGGAGAAATACAGAGAGGGTCAAAGGGAGCTGCACAGTGTCTTCATTGACCTGGAAAAGGCGTACGATAGAGTACCTAGATCGGAGGTGTGGAACTGCTTGAGGCTGAAAGAGGTGGACGAGAAGTATGTCAGGATAATCCAAGACATGTACGAAGGCACGACAACGAAGGTGAAGTCCATAGTGGGAACCAC
This sequence comes from Penaeus monodon, assembly GCF_015228065.2. NCBI lineage: Eukaryota > Metazoa > Arthropoda > Malacostraca > Decapoda > Penaeidae > Penaeus > Penaeus monodon. The sequence goes on along the minus strand of NC_051395.1, from coordinate 18,415,786 downwards.
GGACAGTTTCCAAGTCAAAGTGGGATTGCACCAGGGATCCGCACTTAGCCCTTTCCTCTTTGCATTGGTCATAGACTGCCTGACGGTAGCAGTGCAGAGGACAGCACCATGGGATCTGATGTACGCAGACGATGTAGCACTCAATGGAGAGACGAATGAGGAGGTGGAAGAGAGGTTGGAACAGTGGAGAAAGGCAATGGAAGAGCGAGGCATGAAGGTTAGCAGACAGAAGACCGAGTACCTCTGCATGGGCGAACAAGAGCCAGAGAGAGAAGTGAGGATGCAGGGAGCGAAGCTAAACCGAGTCCAAGAATTCAAGTACCTGGGCTCCACGGTGCAGTGTGACGGAGGGTCGGATAAGGAAGTAGGGAAGAGGATCCAGGCGGGTTGGAACGCATGGAGGAAGATTACTGGAGTACTCTGTGACAGGAAGGTACCACCAAAGTTGAAGGGCAGACTCCACAAGACCATGGTCAGGCCGGCAATGTTATACGGAATGGAAGCAGTGGCGGTGACGAAAGGCCAGGAGGCAAAGATGAAGGTGGCAGAAATGAGGATGCTAAGGATCGCGCTGGGGAAGACGAGGCTGGATAAAATCCGCAACACAACGATCAGAGAGACCATTGGAGTAGGAGAGCTCGGGGAGAAGCTGAGGGAGTGCAGACTCAGGTGGCTGGGACACGTGACAAGGAGAGAGGACGAGTACGTGGGCAAGAGGGTGAGGAGACTGGTGGTTGGGAGAAGAAAGAGGGGAAGACCGAAGAGGAGATGGGAGGATTGCATCAAGGAGGACATGGAGACGGCGGGAGTGACGGAGGGGGAGGCCCTGGATAGGGCAGAGTGGAGGAGGAAGATCCGCACCGGCGACCCCAGTTGAACTGGGACAAAAGCCTGTAGAAGAAGAAGAAGAAGAAGATATAACATATATATATATATATATATATATATATATATATATATATATATATATATATATATATATATATATATATATATATATATAGAGAGAGAGAGAGAGAGAGAGAGAGAGAAAGAGAGAGAGAGAAAGATTATATGAAATAATATAGAGATATATATTATATGAAATATATAATATATTATATGAAAAAAAAAAAAAAAAAAAAAAAAAAAAAATATATATATATATATATATATACATATATATATGTATATATATACATATATATTATATATATGCTTATTTCAAACAATATATATGTTAATTATATATACATATATTACATATTTACATATAACATATATATACCTATAATATAATATAATATATATATAATATATATATATATATATATATATATATGTATATATATATCATATGAAATAAAGATATATATTGTATATATTTATTTCAAACAATATATATATATATATATTTTTTTTTTTTCTTTTTCTTTTTTAATTAATTTAC
>NC_051395.1:18391857-18404357 GCF_015228065.2 Penaeus monodon | reverse complement strand
CAGAGAGAACATTGTAATTTCTGGAACCGAAGGGTCTACGGAAAATCCTTAACTTTGAGCTGCCATTTGATCCTGTGCTGTCCCCAAGTCCCCTGGGTGTCTGTTAGAAGGATGGGTGGAGTTGATGGGAGGGTTAGTCTGGTTAGATACTAAGCTTACAATCTTTTTGCTCTGGCTTCCTCATCTTAAATATACAAGGAACACATTCCTCTCACTAACCTCCAATTAGTCCAAACAGACACTGATGAAGAAAGTGAATTCAAATATGTAAATATGCATTTTTTTTGCAATGCAGGGATTATTCTAAGGATCTCATGCATTTTAAATAAGTTTTAAGAAATAATTTCACATAAGCAACTTCATACCCAAAAAATTAGTACAGGTAATTTTCTCTTTGAATGTACAGGTGAAGATCTACAAGACCCTCCACCACATTTACCTCAGATAATGGCCATACTGACAAACAAGCCAAATTAATGGCTCTTTGCAAGTCTTTATAAACAGGGTACTTTTATTTTCATTTGAATTCTAATCTTACTAGCCAACTTTACGACACTTACAATACCATCTATCTTATGGAAAGCAAAAATACAAGATCTATGCTACACTGTTTCAAAATAGCTGAACTATGAAAAAGTAATGTGAATCAAATTCTGCAATGAACCAATTTTCTCAAATATTACCACATACATACAGCACATTTTTTCAATAATGCATCAAGGCTTTCAACGTTTTGATAGGATTTACATTCAAGTGTGTAGTTAATCAACTTTACACAAACATTTTCAAGATGTCTGTCCCATAAATGTTAATGTTAAATGCATTGCCAGTATCATGACAGGCAATTCAGTCAACACTTTTGTTCTATAAAATAATTAACACTCTAGGTACAGAAAGCAAAGAAGCAGTATTTCATTAACTGCAATTTCTATACTTAATACATTAAACATTCTATATAGTATGCATAAAACATTATAAAAACACATCTTTGCTCATTTTACTACACATATCTGCCATGCCTCATGCACACAGGACAAAAATCAGCAGAAAGTACTTTCAGAAGCTTGCTTTTTTCATCTCGCTATATGCACATACACAAGAGGACACAATTGGGGGGAAAAAAAGCATACAAGCTATGAAAGAGAACTTTACATATCAATCTCCCAGTGGACAAAAATCCAGCTTATAAAAGAAAATCCACCAGTTCAGTAGTTCTCCCTTTCAAAGTTGAAAACAATTACTTCAGCCTAATTTTCAGTATATAGTTTCTTTAAAGCAACAGTCAAAAGCATTTTTTCAACAACAGGTTGGAAGTAATATCTAACTTTCTCACTTCCCCTAACCTCTAAGTTGGCATAATTACTCAGAATTGGTGACTAGGACATGGCAAGAGAAAGTCTATAGTCTGCTAACTCAATTTACATATAAATGTCACATACATTTCAGTTTAAAGAATATATTTATATCCTCACATTTTTCAAGTGTGCTGATTATTTTAACATAGAATTTCGCTTGTTAATGGCTATGATGCACACATCTGCCAAAGTAACTTGATTTTATTATTATACATCAAGCATAAGTATGGATGGTGTTGTATATTGGATAAAGAGCAGCACATTGCAAATTGAGAAGGTACTGGAATTTTGAAAGTTCAAATTTCAAGATGGTTCTATTTACCCATGTGACCAGGAAACGTTGGATATTATCAAACCGATTGTTGATAAAAATGAGTGACTGCAACTTTGCTTATTCACGTCCTTACCTCTGCCTCATCTTCTAATTTCCTCCATTGTGACCTCCCTTTGGAAAGGATTTTACGTAGTGATGAGGGTGTCAAACCTCTCTTCCCTCTTGGTGTCATGCCCTTTTTACTTAGGAGAGAGACATTGGCTGGAGACTTCGCTGAATGCTTGGACCTGGCACCTGGGGTTCGGACATATACAGTGGAACTGGAGACGGGTGACTGAGTGGAGCGGGCATTATTCCTCCTTCTGGATCTTGTGGAAACGGGAGAACCTTCTGAATAGGTGGACTTGGGGCTCATCTGGAAGGCGAAGTGGTCATGGTACATTTTGTAATATCTATATGGTATGATGTACCTCACCATCTACACTAAAATATGCTACAAGAAATAATAATGTTCATAAATACTAAAGGTATGTACAAATGAGAACTAGAGATTATACAACTCATTTGTGCTCTCATAAAATTTAATAAAATACCGAGGAAAAAAATAATAATAATAAAAAATAAAAAAATAAATAAAAAATAAATAAAAAAATAAAAAAAATAAAAAATAAAAATAAAAAAAATCTGCTTACCTTGCTCCCACGAGTTCCTACAGATAGAGTGGAAGTGTTCTCAGTTCGATTTTCTTTGTCTGCTTGACTCAAACTCTTTCTCCCGGGAGTTGGTGGTCCTGGCCTTGAGTAGGATGTCTGTAATGACAATACAAAAAGATAACCAATTTGAAAGGTATACAACAACAATCATTTTTGATCTCTTAACATCAGTGGTAAAATCATGCACAAGATCTTAAACTAACCTAAGAGTAACTTGTTATAGTTTCACATTTGATTAGTATGATACACATTCACTTGTAATAGTTGTCATTAAATCCTCAGTTTACTTTCACTTGACATTACCTTAGCAGGGGAGAAAGAAAAAAGAAAAGAAAAAGAAAAAGAAAAAGAAAAGGTCAAGGTAAGAGGACCAACTTTAATAACAATATTTTGTATGTACATTAAAAGGCAAAACCATATCTAAAATTCATAGAAAACAATATTAAGTGATGACTAACTAGTAACCATGTGATGTATAATAAACATGCTTGGAAGTTACCTCAAATAAAAATCAATATTTCAAAACCGTGGAGACTTAAAAATAGCAATCCCAATCAAAGAAAGCAAAGGCAAAGACTTAATGAAAACCCGATTGCTTACAGATAATCTTTTAGAACGTTTTCCCCCAGAAGATTCTAAAGATGTTTCCGAGTGTGTAGAATCTGACAAAGACTTCCGTTTTCGGAGGTTGAAGGCTGGAGAATCAAGACCTAGGTTCTCAGTAGCCTGTGTCAGGTTCAACAGCTGTCTATCTTCTACAGCATTGCCAGCCTGGGGAGAGGCAAAATTTGTCTGACATTTGAAATATTAGATTTCAGCAACAAGATTATGGCAGGGTAGCAATCTCAAGATATGACAGTTTGTAGAAGAAACTTTCTATGTACGTATTTGCTGTAATACTAAAATATTACCATGAAATATTTTTAGAAAGATAAAAATGAGATGATGTCTTTATCATGTTGATTCAATGCAACAATTTTTTCTTCATATAGGGTTCAAAAGTACATTAGTACCTGTAGCTATACTGTAAACTCAAATTCATTCAAATAGCTAACAAGGAGAAAGTAGTTAAACCTTTTCATACTGCAATAAAAATAGTGTTGCTTAGCAAAATAAAATAGTTATCCCTATTGTTTAACAGAAATCAAGTCTGCTTCCACCATAATCTTAACTTTGTTTCCAGTGCTTTATACCACTCTCCAGGCTTACTGCACTTACTGAACAAAAACATGCACTTATCTAAGCCAACAAGGATTCAGTACTTTAGTTCATACCTTCAATCTAAAACTCATTTTTTATTGTGGCAAAGATGCACTTGATACTTTGGTGGTGATGATTATTTAGAATAGAGTGATGTTATTCAGACAAGTTCTATTCAGTTAAATATCACCAACCTGCATCATTACCTCAATGGAAAAATATGTATAGTTCAGGATCATATCAATGTAAGCTGAATACTAGAATTCTTGCAATTCATATTCTGTAGTTTACCAAAGAATGTTTCATTCAAAGCCAACTACACAAAACACCATTACTGTAATTGCTGATAAAAGAAAGCTTTGTAAAAAATTTCAGATTTTGTACAAGAGCTAAAGAAATTACTTAAGAAATTACTAACAAGCAGAAACCATAATTATCGTTTATGAGACTCCTGTTCTTCTGTCTAATAAAAATAATTACAGAGGGGAAAAAAGAAAGGCATTACAATACAGTAAAACTACAAACACCAAATAAATGCACTTATAACAAAATCAAACTTCACAGCCAAAATGAAAAATCTCAAAGCTGATAAATAAAATGCAAGAAACGTACCCTTAATTTGTCATCATCGAAGTCCTGAAGTGGTCTGAACTGCATTTCAGCAGGATAAACAGACCGCATATGGGGGGGATATAGGGAATTTCTTCTCTGAAGTTCAGATAATCTTTTCCAGTGGGGGTCATCAAGAGTGTTGCACCGACCAACCTGTCAAGTACATCAAAATAATCACAATATACATAAATAAATAGATCATACATACATTCAGTTTCAAAATTTATACTTCTTATCTGTATTCAGTTATGTATTAAGTAGCTGTAATTTTCTTTATGATCATATAAATCAGACAGACATCAAAGCCTCTGTAATACACCCTAGTCCATTTACCTGCATGTCAATAAGATATTTGTTGCTGAAAAGTTCTCCTTCATCCTCGCAGTTGAAGAGCATGTCCCTTGGTACCGAATGCCCCAATGACTTATCTGACGTTACTTTCTCAAGCGATTGAGTGGTCTTTTTCTTTCCTGTTGCAGGCACAGACATGTTTGCAATATCTACACTACTCTTTGGCTGTTTCTCAAGTGCTGTGTTTTGTCGAGTACTTTTCCTGAATACCTGTGGAAATTTCATAGGGATGTATCTTTTCAAAGATGGTAACAAATGGTTATACCTTTGGCTGTTAGAAATATTTTCTGTTAGTATTTATAATCCGAACTTTATAAACTCCATCAAACCATACCAACTTCTAACAAGTTCTTAAAAATGTTTACTAGTTATCTGTTATTCTGTATCCCCCCTTCAAAACACTCAGTCTACCTTTCATTGATATATTTTCAAACAGGAGCATACCATTCTCTTGACCTTATACATACCACATCTGATGAGACAGCCCTTGTCATTTCTTTTGGAGGATTTTTTGATGATTTTTGTACAAGTGCAAGATCTGAAGCTGTTAAGCTGTCCTCCTCAGGGGAAGATGAAGGTCTTGGCATCTTAACTTCGCTAAGCCGAGTATCAGACAAAGCAGACTTTCTCAATGTGTTAGGGAACTGTTGTAGAAAAGGAAATGAAAAATAAGATACAGATATTTCACAATAAAAACACAAGAGCCATTCATAATTTACAAGAATTTAACAAACCTGTATATAATCCTTTCTTACCCCAAAGCTCTCTCTCTCCCACTGTTTCTGCATTGTTCTCATTTTGGAGTCTGCAAGTTTAACTTGGGCCTCAAGAGTTCTGTTTTCATTGCCAAGTCGTTTTACTGTTAAGTCTGACTCTTGCAGCTTATCTTTTACTAATAAGAGCTGCTCTTCCAGTTCTTGTATTCTCTCAATACTTGCTTGTTTCTTCCTCTCATTCTGAAGACTTTCATTGAGTTTGTTGACATGATCCTTGTACTTTATCATCTAGAAGGAAATATTAAAATCCTATATCAATGGAATCCATCTATATAAATATGACATGGTTGTCTCAAATATTCCTCTTTACTCTATCTTATTCGTCAGACCTTGAAAAAATATTGGACATACTATTACATAAACTTCAATACAAGTGAAAGGGGTAACCCTCTGTGACTTTTATCAAATGCTCTACCTGTTTCTGATAGTATTCTTCTGACTTTTTGTATTCACTGATCTCTGTCATGACCTCTGACAACTTCTTCTTTGCTTGTTCATACTTCTGGTGTAAGATCTGCTTCTCTTGCAACACCTTCTCTTGCACCTCAATTTGTACCATGAGTTTTTCAACCTCAGTCTTGTACGAAGCTTTCTGTTATCAAAGCAAGAAACATTAACAATTACATGGTCCCTGAAAGATGTAATGTCCACTATAGTTTTGCTTTGCTTTGTCAATGTCTTTACAATTCATGTCCAAGTAGTAAGCCTCACTTTATTTCCCATTTGGGGGACCCCCCCCCCCCCAATACTAATAATAGTTGATACTTTTATATCAACAGTACTAATAGTAATAAAAACTTTTGATAATCAAGGAAAGGGGTAAGCAGGTGAGACAGGTAGGACTACCTAATGGTTCAATGGGAATTAAGAATTGGTACTCATCTATGTCTAAACACAATTAATAAACTAAAATTAGAAAGGACATGGCATATACAGAATTCGTATCTTATTTCTTACATATATAAACAACTCACCAACTTCTGAACAACTGATTGTCTCTCGGCCCGAGAATTATCCTTGACAGCCTGTAGTTCTTCTGTTAAGCTCTTAGTTGACCTTATACTTTCACGTTCAATTCTCATAATCTCCTCCTGATAAAACCAAAGAAAAAATTTGGTAACCGTTTCCTGACTGAACACAACCATCCATTCAAAGTCCACAAAAACAACTCATTGATATACATTCTTTTGAGTAGAAAAAAATCTCTGAATGCTCAATCTATGAGAAACTTGAGAGACGCTGAACCTACCTTTGCTGCAGTGACTTCCTGTTCTTTGTCAATCAACTTGGCTTCCAAAGATAAAGCATGGGCTTTGTGTTCCTCCACTTTTTTTTGGGCTTTCTCAATCTGTCAATGACATTGGACTAAATGAACATGCTAAATTATTAGAAACATTTAAATTAAATCAAATTCTGTTATTCAAATATAACTTAATATCATGAGGAAACATTGTACTAAACTTCACCTCCTTGGTTTGTAACTGGAGAGTGGATTCCTTGGTCTTCACTTCCTTCTCAAGCAAGGCAAGTCTTGTCATCATCTGCTCTTCAAACTTTTCTTGTTCTTTGGCCTTTGCTATCTTATCATCCTCCATGGCTTTAAGCTGAATAAGAAATATTGGTTATTCATTACTAAAATGTAATACTAACTCATAGCATATTTAGTTGATAATTCAATAAAATAATCATAATACCAGTAAGATACCAACCTTAATTTCAAATTCAGAGACAGCAGCATCCCTGGCAACCTTCTCACGCAGTGCAATTTCTTCTTTCTCCTTATTCTTTTGCTCTTCATTAGCTGAACGGACATGTTCCATCTCTTGCTTCATGACTAGCATTCTCTTGGAATTCTCATCAGACTGTGACTGGAGTTCAGCAATTCTCAAGCTTTCCTTTTCTTTCAGTTCAACAATTTCCTTCTCCATCTTGCCCTTTAGCAAATCATAGGCTGAGCTAGTCTTTTCCAATTCTTGTTGAAGAGTCCCGAGAAGAATAGATTTTTCGGAGAGCATTGTATTTAGTGATGCTATATGTTCTTTGTAATTTTGTTTTTGTTCTTCTTTTTCCTTCTTTTGGGTATCTAGGTTCATCTTCAGTGACTTCAGCTCTTCTGTAACACTCTGCTCCACAGCTAATTTATCTTTTTCAAGGGACTCCATTTTTTTCATTACTTCACAAACAGTTTCCTTGAGATTGCAGACTTCAGACTGATGCTTTTGTTGCTCCTCCTCTATCTGTGCTTGTAATTCACTTAGAGCTTTATTCTTTTCTAGGAGACCATCTTCCAACTGCTTAACTTCTAATGTCAATTTCTCTTGCATTTCAGTGGAACCTTGTGTATGCTGCTGCAGTGTAGACACAATCCTATCTTTCTCACTGATCATTTCAGTCAAAGACACTTTTTCTTGGGAAAGCTCTTTAGCCAGAATTTCTTTCTCTTCTCGCAGTACTGTTAATAGTTCATCCTTGTCCTTAATCTCCTGTTCCATATCCTTCTTCAGAGCCAACATTGCTTGATCTGCTTCATTCTTTAATGAAGAATAAGCATCTTCCTTCTGCTGGATATTTTCCAATAATGACCTCTTCTCTTCTTGAATTTGGTCTAATTCATGCTTAAGAGACAAGACTTCGTCTGATTTTCCTGCCAACTCTGACATCATGGCCATAGTCTTAGCACTCTCGCTTTCCTTGACCTCAGATAGATTCTTCTCAAGATCATTCTTCACAGTTTCATGTTGGGACTGAGAAAGTACAAGTTTTTCTTCTACAGCCTTTAGAACTTGAGACTTCTCTTCTAACAGTTTGTTGAGAGAGGAAATTTGGTTCTTGTTATTTTGCTCTTCTTCCTCCTTCTCCTTCCTGACTGTATCCAATACAAGCTGAACAGAACTCAACTCTTCAAGCATTTTCCTTCCTATTTCTGATTTCTCTTCTCTGAGAGATGTGATCATTATTGCATTTTCATCAAGTGCCTGTTGCAATCCCTCAATCTCTAAACTGTGTTTGTGTTTTAGTTCCTCAATTTCCTTATGAACCTTTTCTAAAGTATTGTTCTTTTCACAAAGACTTTCTTTTAGAATTGTTATCTCAGTCACTGTCTCTTCCTGTTTTTCTGTTAGATTTTGCTTGAACAAAGCTTCTTTTGTGGTGATCTCATTCTTCAATGCATCAATTTCTCTTAGCAGCTCATCATTTGTTTTCTGTTGGGTGTCGCTTGCAGCAGAAGCATTTGTGAGGTCATTCTGTAACTTTTGTATATGTAACTGATGTTCCTCTTCTGTCTTTTTCATATCCTCCCTGAGTTGGCTTATACTAGCTTCCTTTTCTTGAAGAGCTTGCATGTGAGCAGTCATCTCGCTTTCCAATACTCCCTGAGTCTTTGTATTCTGCTCCTCAAGTAGATTCAGCATTCTTTGTTTACTCTGCAGCTCTTGAACCATGGCTGCCTTTTCTTTGTCAAAGGCACCTGAATCTTCTTGCATTTTCTGCTCCAAAGAAAACAGCGCTTCTTCGTTCATGCGTGACATTTCACTGTGGGCTGAAGCTTCATCTTGCAACTTCTTTTGCAATGATGAAATGACTTCTTCCTTTGACTTCAGGTTTTCATCCAAGGATATTTTATCTTTGTTGTACCTCTCTACTGCCTCTTGCATTTCTTCTTGTTTATATTTTAGAGCTTCTTCCTTTTCTTCAACTATTTTTGCAATGGACATCTTTTCCTCTTGTAACTGTTGACTAGCCAGTGCTAAAGCCTCTTCCTTAGCTTTAATTTCTGCTTGTAAAGCCACTCTCTCTCTTTCAAAGGACTCTATATTAGACTGTAATTCCTGCTGTTTAGCTGTTAAAGCTTCCTCCTTTTCCCTAACAATTTTACTGCTGCATACTTTTTCCTCTTCCATCTGCTGTTTAACCAATGTTAATGCCTCTTGTTTGGCATTAATCTCACTTTGCATAGTATTTTTTTCCTTTTCAAAGTTATCAAGGCTGTGTTGCAATTTATGTTGCAGAGAAGATATGACTTCTTCTTTTGACTGAATTGTGCAATTCATCTTATCCTTTATTTCTTTAACCTGGTCTTGCAATGATAACACAACCTCTTCCTTTGCCCTGACCAATTCACATAAGGCTGCCTTTTCTTGGCCAAAGGCTTCAGCAGCCACTTCAAGTTCCTTTTGAAGTGAACTAATATTGCTCTCCTTCTCTTGAATGATACTGTTCGTTGACAACTTCTCTTCCTCTGCTTTTTTCTGCAAGGAAACAAGAGCTGCTTCTTTTGCTTGTATAATTTCAGCCATCCTTGTTTTTTCTTCAGAAACAAGCATAAAGTTGAGTTCCTTTTCTTGCTGTAAATCCCTAAGAGCTTTCTCTTTATTTTGTAGCTCCATATCTTTCTCACTGATTAAGGATGTGGCAGCCATCTCCATTTCTTGCTTGGCTGCTGAAAAGGCAGTTTCATTTTCCTGAATCTTTTCAAGTAGTAAAGCTTTCTCCTCATTTGCATGTTTTACCAACTCTTCAAAATGCTTTTCATGATCTGTGATAGCAACACTTTTCTCTAGAATATCCTGCTCAAGCTTTGCCTTTTCATTTTTCAGTGTCATTATGGTTGTCTCTAGCTCCTCTCTAACAGTGGCAAAAGCAAGTTCTTTTTCTTAAGTCTTTCCTCTAGCCCTGCCTTCTCACATTTGTGTTCCTCTAATGTTGCTTCTATTTGCTGCTTCAAGGTATCAAGGGCTTCTTCTTGAGCTCTGATTATGGAAGACATGGCTGTCTTTTCTTGTTCAAACATTTCACACATATCTTGCTTTTCTTTTTCCACTGAAGAGACAGCTTCTTGCTTTGACTCGACCTCCACAGTAAGTGACTTAACTGCTGCTACCTGCTCATCTCTTTCATTGCAAATCTGTACCTTCTCTGAGTGGAGTGCTTTCATCTGAAAAGGAAAAGACGGTAGATGCGTCATGAGTGAGCGCTCTGAACTGGATGGCCTGGTTCAGTATGGATGTATGCTACCATGCGTAGATTCCTTGCACTATTTTGAAACTCATCCAAACCCTCATCCCCACTCATCCAAACCTCATTCCCCAAACCCACACTCATCTAAACCCTCTCATCTAAATGAATTTAAAAATCTTCAAATGCATAAAAAGAATCTGTATGAAGCCCTTCTGATAAATAAATTACCTAATCATAACCAAGGGTTTATTAGCAGGGCATGGATAACCTAAGTATCTTGATCCTGACCCTGACCCTCCTCCCTAGACACAATTCAGTTTTTGCTCCTCTGGTCTTTGTCTTCTGTAAGTTGTCAAGTCTAAATCACCACATTTTATTTTGCTTTTAATGTGACAGAGCTTTCCTTCTCGCTATAGTATATACTTTTTCCTTTGACGAGTTGCTGACAAGAGGAGATGCATACATATCCTACAAGCAAGAAATACAGGTGTTTGCATAAAGCCTATGTTTATATATATGTATATATATACAGTACACACTTTATCATTGCAATTCTTGCTGCAGTGACAACATAACTTTTTTTGTAACTCTTACCTTATCCTGTAAATCAGAGACTGTTTTGTCAAATTCATTCTGCTGTTTCTCTGCTTCTGCTTTTAGGACATCCAAAGTTGCTGCATGCTGTGCTTCCATTTCATTTATTTGTGCACAAACTTCTGCCACCTTTCCTTCATGCACCACTTTTTCAGCATTTATGCTGTCCATCTGTTCAAAAGATTCAAGAACACAATATAGCTTCATGAAAAAATTAACCTTTTATTTCATGGTACATAAAACAATACAATATAATGCATATTGACTAACAAAGACCTAATAAGAAATACCTGCTTAGTGAAGCTGGCGAGCTGTTCCGTTAGCTCACTTTCTTTTGCACCCAAGGCGCTCACCAAAGCTGAAATCTCTCCTTCCATTTCAGAAACCTTTTTCTCAAGCAGATTCTTTTCAGTTATATGGCTTTCTTCTTGGTTATGAAGTTCTTGTTTTAACAATATCTTCTCTTTCGAAAGAGTTTCCCATTCAACCATAATAATTGACAGGTTGTTATTCAGTTCTTCAATCTAAAAGAAAAGACAAAAATCAACTGAGTGATATTTCAAGCACATTATTCTGAGTATAAATAAACTGGCATCACAATATTGCTTGTAAATTAATCAAAAGGACAATTAATGAAACTATCAACAAGCATATACCTTCTTCTCATATTCTTCTGTCAGGTTAAGTTTTTGCATTCTGAAATCTTCATTCAATCCTGAAACAGTTCTGTTAAATTCTTCTTGCAAAGTACACTTGGCTTCAGTTTCTGCCTTCAAGCTTGCTGAAGTGCATTCCAATTCCTGGCTGGCCAATTTTAGTTTACTTTCAACTTCTTCCAATTCTGAACAGCGTCCAGCCAATTCCTTTATTTTTTGGTTTAGTTGTTCCTTCAGGGTCAGGAGAGAGACTTGCGATTCCTGAAGTTCTTTCTACCAGAAGGAGGGAAAAGATAAAAGGTGAATAATTACATACAAACAAATATTGAATCTTTCCTTTTGTAACATTAAGAATGTCAGACTTACCTGTAAGCCAACTTTCTCCGTCTCTGATTGCAAGACCTTGGACTGATTTTCCTGTAGTTGAGAGGATGTCACCATATTTTGTTCTTGAAGCTCTGCATGCTGAACCATCAACTGAGAATAATTCCCCTTAACTAGCCCAAGTTCAGCATTCATGGCATCATTTTCACCTGTGAGATCTTCAACCTGAAACACAAGATAAAATATGTATAATATGTACAATATGTAAATATATATATATATATATATATATATATATATATATATATATATGTATACATATATATATGTATATGTATATGTATATATATATATATGTATATATATATAAAATATATATATGTATATATATATACATATATAGATATATATATATTACGTATGTATGTATATATATATGTATATGTATATATATGTATATGCATATATATATGTATATGTATATATTATATAGTATATGTAATATATGTATATTACATAATGTATATGCTATATATGTATATATACATATACATATATATATACATATATAACATATATATATATATACATACATATATATATATATATAATACATACATATAAAATACATATAATATACATACATACATATATATATATATATACATATACATATATATATACAT
>NC_051395.1:18381857-18386857 GCF_015228065.2 Penaeus monodon | reverse complement strand
TTTTGTACAGAGTTTGTAGAAGAAGTATTCAACACTTTCGCCAGCATTCTTAATTAGTTCTGCTGTTATTTCATCTATTCCGGGGCTCTTGTTATTCTTTACTTCTTTTATGGCTTTTATAACTTCGTCCAGCAGTGGCGGTGGTTCATCCTCGCTGTCATTGAGTCTAATTAATGTTGTTGTTAGATTTTTATTCTTTTTGTATAAGTTGGAACAATATTGATTCCATCTATCTTTGACTTCTTTTCCATCACATAAAACAAGTCCATCTTCAGTTTTGATAGTGTCCATTGTAGGTTTAAATTTTCGTGTGATGTTTCGTACTCCTTGGTAGAGTTCTTTAGTTGTCTTATTGATAGAACAGTTTTCAATTCTCTGGCAATGTTCATTTAAATATTTTTCCTTATCTTGTCGCAATAATCTTTTTGTATTTTGTTTTTTGTAAATTACTTTTTCAACTGGATTATTGATACCTTTTTATTTTAGGCATCTTCTTGTTTCAATTTCACTTAGTGTTTTTTTCAGATATCCAGGGGGAATTTGTCTTTTTCTTTTTGGCGATAGTTTCTTAAGCAGTGCTCAGCAAGAGTTCTTTTCCTTCTTCCACAACTCATTTGGGTGTTTTATCATCTTCACATTGATTGAGTATTTCAAATTTGTTTGACACTGCAATTCTGTAATTGTTATCAAGAGTTTTGTAGTCGAGCTTTAAGGGACGTCCATCTTTTTGAGTCTTATTTTAAAGTCGATAGTTAGTAGTTGGTGGTCACTGTTGCAGTCGGCACCAGGTCTTGTTTTCGAATTTTTTATGCAACTCTTCCATTTTTGGTTCAGCACAATGTAGTCAATTTGGTTGCGTGTTCTTTTTGTCTGGTGAAAACCACGTGTACAAGTGTCTTGGGGGTGTTGGAACAATGTATTGGCTATAACTAAATTATTTGTACTACAGAATTCAATAAAATCTTTACCTCTTTCATTTATATCTCCAAGGCCGAATTTTCCACAGGTGTCATTTTTTAGATTATTTTTTCCTACTTTGGCGTTGAGGTCTCCCATGATTATTTTTACATCTCTGTTAGGGATTGTGTCTAAAGTATCTTGGAGAGAGTTATAAAAAAAATTCCATTTCTTCATCACTTGCAATATTGGTTGGTGCGTAGCATTGTATGATACTAATATTATGAGGTTTTGCTTGTATTCTGACTTTTAAAATGCGATCATTTATTGGGCTGTACCCAATTAGTGCATTTGCAGTTTTTTTCGTGAGAATCATAGCAACTCCGTGACTATAATTTCCTTCTTCTTTTCCAGAAAAAAGAACTGTCTTGTTTTCTTTAGTTTTGAAACTTCCATTACTTTTCCAATTGGTCTCACTGATTCCTAGTATTTGAATGTTGTATCTATCCATTTCGTTACAGACAGTATGTAATTTACCCATCTCTTTCATTTTCCTTACGTTCCACGTTCCGATTTTTAATGTGTTTCTTAATTGGACCTGTTTTCTTTATCTTCTTTGTCTTCCAGATGCATATTTAACATTGTCAGCCTGGTTGCCCACTAACTAACGCGCCCCTTGATAACCCACGCGACGGGCGATGTGGTATGAATTATCGTTTCTGTATTTAATCATTGGTGTAGAGGTTTGTCAGGAGAAAATAAAAGTTGAGTGGAATCCCCCAGGCTCCTTCTCAACTCGCAGTCTCCAACTAATTAGGAGGAACTATCTCTGCCGCTTTTAAAACAGTTACACATATACATATATACATATATATATACATATATATACATATATGTATATATATGTATATATATATGTATATATATGTATATATATGTATATATATGTATATATATATACATATATATACATATATATATACATATATATACATATATATACATATATATACATATATATATATACACATATATATATATCACACATTAATATATATATATATAAATATATAATATATATATAATATATATATATATATATATAACATTAATATATATACACTATACATATATATATATATATATATATATATATATATATATATATATATATATATATTATGTATATAAAACAAAAACTGCAGTCTGCTAATTTTAAACATGTAAACTTGTTACAGGATGAAAGTCAAGTCTCCTCCTTTCTATTATGATCTCAAAACATTTCATAGGTTCAGCTACATAAAAAATAATCTGAAATAACTTCTCTTACATATATATACTAAATATTCTAGTAAACTTCTATATAAACGATTTAAAGAAAACATTTATCTGCCAATATGTAGATTTGAACAAAGCTAATATAAATTCCCCAAGTGCTGACATTTTGAGGGGCATTGTCAGTGCATTCAAAACATTTACCAAGATCGAAAATGTTCCTCTTCATTATCAATACGTTGAGGAAGCCTCAAATATCTATAGAAAATACTGAATCAAATCCACTTACAAAATACTTATGAGACGTTGAAAAAATTTCCCATCTGCTAGCTGCGTAATGGATGATGTAGTCTCTGGTAACAAGTCCAGAGAGTTAACCTAGAAAAAAAAAAAAAAAAATATATATATATATAATATACTTCCTAAAAAATATAATATATACACATAACAAAATATTATAACATAATACATACATATATATATATATATATATATATATATATATATATATATATATGTAAAATTGTGTGCATGTGAAATGTCTCTGCTAGTGCTTAGCCACAAAAGAATCAATTAGTAGACCTTGTGACCTTACCCAATTTCACCTTTCCTTGAATTGGCAGGAAAAGCTTATTTAATTAATGCTATGAATATCAATGGTGTTATTTTTATTATAAACATTATAATAACTATAATGTCATAAACATTAGTAACAGCAAAATAAGAAAACCTAAAATATTTTCGTAACTCAAGGAAAAGGGTAAATGGGCGAGACAGGTAGTACCTGTAATTGGCTCATTGGTGACCTAGTACAAGTATAGCCGTTATATGTGTAAAAACAAAGTCAACTCACACTGGGCATGGCATATATATACATGCCAAGCCCCGTGGCATTGGGTTAATAAACCTAATTCATTCTGGAAATATTGCACCATATATAATATAATAATTGTTGTAACATATAAGTCAACCAAAATACCTATCAGCCTATACATTTATCTACATTTCTCCATATATATTCATTAAGTCATCTATGTGTTAGGAATAATATTCTTCATTTAAATGGGACAAGAGTTTCAAAATCCAAGCAGAAATTTAGAAGCACAAACACATGAGGCAAGTGCTCTCGGCTCCCCAGTGGCAATCTCATTCTAGTTATAAAATAGGAACTTTAACTTTTTCACTTTCTAACCAACTTTTATTCAAGCAATATTGCAGGTGCAATATACAAAAAAAAAAAAAATTCTACCAAAGCAGGTACATTACAGTGACTACTGAAATGAAATGTTCTTCAAAGCAAAGACCACAACTGGAGTACAATACTATCTGTCCTTCACCTAGACCTTGTTGTGCTTTAGGGACCTATGCTTGTAAAACTATCAACAATATAATATGAAAAACAGAAAAGAATTAGCCACAACCAAATAGAGACCAACTGTCCTGATTCTTACCATAAAACCTATAATAGAATATCTTTTGGTCAGGCTTAAAGTTGAACTGATGTAATTAAATGTGATACTTTCAAACTTTTGAAAGTATAGTGCCCACCATTAAAGGCTCTAGGTTTAGAAGGTTTTTGGTCCATACTGCAATCCTAGTGCTAAACTGTGCATTTAGGATACAGTTCATTTGCTTGTTTGTCTGACAAATGGCTAAGGGAACACGTTAAAGGTATCATGGTATACCATTGGCAAATGTAATGTATTTGGAATGAACTGATCAAGGTAGAAGTACAAACCGTTTCCTTGATCACTACTATAATTAGGCAAGACAGTGCATTTATAATTACTTTCTGCAATTATTTTGCATAATTTTTTAGCATGGTATGCTAACATGAACATGTTTTAAAATGACCTGTAATAACTAGTATGCCGATTCTGATTATAGTTTTTTTTTTTTTAATAGTTTACCATTTCAATTCTGGCATTCTAAACCATAAAATCAACAGACATTATAAGCAACACTTGTGCTAAAAGTTGTAGTCTCGCTCCTAGTCTAGAGAGCATCAACGAACACTTACTAGTCTCCAATAAATATGCTTTTATACATTATGAACACTATCGCTTTTAAATGGTCTCTAAAAAAACAAATTTAATCATTAACCAAATAAAGCTAAGGTATTATCTGCCTCTTTTCAATAACATACCAACTTCAGGTTTCGCAAAAGATACACCTGCACACGTACACACACACACGTACACATCACAATAGAACATTCTAATGAACTTCACACATTAAACAAAATCTCGGTGATGCAATGAGCCTTTTCTAAGAGCTGTGAAATAAAACCCTCAATACACTTACGCAGTTAAGCGTTACTTGCTCTGCTGTTATTTCCTCCATTCTTGAACGGTCGTCTCCAGCATCAATGATTTACCAGTAAAAAAAAACAAGATAAAAAGTCCTTTTTTAGTTAAATGAAGCACTTAATTAAAATCACACTTGTGTCCTGGCGTCGCTCAATATCCACTTCACCTCACATATACACACACACCACTAAATTCCAGCCACTTAATAAAAAAAAATTAAAAGGGAGGACGGAGCGTCCGACTCCTTTCTCTGCCGAGGATTCAAATGCTACTCAAAGGACGCGGCGCAGCGGAGGGGAACATGTAGGGTCGGTCACGGAGGAACTTCTTCCCTTTTTCCCTCTTCTTTTAAAATTGTGTCAGTTTTACGGCTTCATTTCTAATCATTAATTACTTTTAATTTACAGAAGTCTGATATTTTCAGATTCTGCTTCCTTAAGTGAGAGTAATTCGTATTTTTACATATTTATACTCCGTAGGTTCGTTAGAGTCGTTCGGCCATGCGGTCTTTTTAAATCC
>NC_051395.1:18371857-18376857 GCF_015228065.2 Penaeus monodon | reverse complement strand
CCTTATGTATGGACATGGGATCATTTCTTGCAAAAATAAACCTTAGATGTAGTAATTGTAATCAGCAGGGTCCAAATCCATCTTATTGTTTTTTCTGTAATGGGAACCACCTGGCATATGACAGATCATGTTAGACTCGCATAAAAGCTCAAGAAATAAACAAAAACAATATAACACCAAACAATCAAGAAGTAAAGAAACTTCTATATCAGTAAGAAAAAAAAAAAAAAAAACTATACTAACAACAGCAGAAATCAACAACCCAAACACTGAAAACTACCAACACCTAGAGGACAATACAAACAACAAACAAACCCAAACATAACACAAACATTTGCCCAAACTTTAACCCAAACTCACAACATAACACCAGTATAGAAAACACCCACAAAACAGAAAAACACTGCAAACAAGAAAGAAGCAAATACACCAAACCCATCAGTGAAATCAAAACTTGGAAAAAACGAATGAACAAACACACACACATGAACAAAGCATGAAAAACAAGGTACACTTAAATTCCCCAATAACAAGGACACTCCCAGCACCACTAAATAAAACTCCAACATCAGAAAAAGAAAAAACAGATAAAATAAATCCATCTTGGATAGAAATTGTAAAAGTATAATTGAACTAATATCAAATATATCATTAAACTTAAAATCAGAGAAGTCTGTAATCAAAACAACTGCAGAGATACTAACAGAAGCAACCCTAAACATAAAAGAAATTTTGGAATACATGAATGGATAAATTAATTCTCTGGAATGCCAGGTCCATTTTAAACAAACAGATAGAAAGAAGATCCAAAAGTATTCACAGTACACAGAGTTATAGAAACCTGTAAAGAATTACAATTTAAAATAAAAAACAAAAACATTATCAAACAATACCTATGCCACCATGGTTGTATTCTAAATTATAGAAACTATTTTCATATAAGACCTGGCAAAAATTGTACGTGAACAAATCATTAAGGCTCAATTTTTGAAGATGGAAAACACAAGATATCTGAATTATAAAATAATATACACTGATGGATCAAAATTAAACAAGAATTCCACTTATGCGTTGTATATATTCAAGACCAAAAACATAACAACCATATGAAACAGAAATAATAGAAGCAGAACTTTTTGCAAATAAAAGAAGGAATTGCCTATATCCAAAACAGATTAGCAACATCAGTAATATTTTCTGATTCAAATCAGCTTTACAACTAATATCAAACTAAACAAAAACTATAAGCATTATATTCGAAATACAGGCAATGTATACACACAAACCAAATCAGATACTTACAACACAGTGGATACCATCACACAAAAACATAAGAGGATATGAAATAGCTGATCAAGCAGCAAAAAAAAAGCACATAACATCAGTAATCCCTTAATCATACATGAGGACACACACACACACACACACACCAAAAGATAAATAAATAAGAATTAAAAAAAAAAAGCAAACCCCCCAATCCCTTGCCCGTTGTTGTCGTGGGGGGGCTTAGGAGGCGGAGACTGGGACCCAATGATGGGGAACTTCCCAACCTTGGGACTCAGCCCTCGACTCAACTAATTTTGCATGGTCTTTTTTTCCTTCCCACTTTTCATTTCTGTCCCTTCACCAAACCCTTCTGCTATCCACCTCCTAAGGTGTGAGAGCCGTGCTGAAAGGATGAAAGGCTGACTTTGTGCCAGTCCTGAACGGCCTGAGGGAGCCATGGGCACGGTTTTCCCCTGATTTTTATCTAGCCCTTAGCCCTCAAGGGGACCCTGGGGGGTGACTGTTTTTATCCCCACATAACCGGGCTTCCCGGGCCAGAAATGAAAACTTCCTCCACTTTTTAGGGGCAATGAGTTGCCCTTTATCAATGCCCCAAACATTAAACCCACCCGATTCCCTACCCCGGCTCTCCTTTGCCACGGCCCCAACACTGAAACAACTCCCCCTCATCAATCCCTACTAGTACGTACCAAAAACCCAAACCCTTAAGAAACTTTTCCACCTCCCAGCACGCTCAATTCACCCCCTCTACCCCCACAACCTCCAACATCAACCCCCATCCCCCCTTTTTAAATCCCTTTACAGCCTTATTCCCACCCCCCCATAACACTACCCCCCAAACACTACCCCTCGCCCAAACCCCCCCTTCGACACCCTATCACTACAACATATTGAATACCCTTTTCAGCCACCCAAAGGGGACCGTTTTTTTCGTGATCCCTCCCACAGCTCCTACTCTAAAACACCCTTCTCTTAAACAATGTCTCCAAACAAGTAGGCAAAGTCTCTTTCCGTAGCCGCCCCGCCCGCTCCCTTTGCCCAGTAACCCCAAAAACCCAGCTATAGTTAAACAAACTAACAGACATATAGGGTAACCATCCTTGCAGAACCCATCCACCCCTATTGCACCGGGAAACAGTTTCAATCTCCCCAGCAAATTCCCCAAATCTATGCAAAGTTTTTCAGATTGGGGAAGACCTACTTGCCTGTCCACAGACTAGGACACGCATACAATGCTACTCCATTCCCCCAGAGGTAATCGAAAACCCATACATACCCAAAAATTTACCTTCCGTAGACTGCCTTCCTTTAACGTCTATATGGGAGGAGAATCCCTCCCTGTTCTCCATACCAACCTCCTCCCGTCAGTGCCAAATTTTTGGCGTCTAGACACCCACCAAAACATTGCCTTCCACACCCAAAATGCCCACTATGTGCCCCCTGGCCATCCCGTCTAACTGCCCTCCAATCAGCACATGTGCCAACTGGGGCGGCCCCATAATGTTTTTTTATGGGGGCTGTCCCCCTACAAATTTGAGTCTGAGGTAGCAACTCTCAGTTTCAAACTTGGACTATACTACGTAAAAGCCAAAAAGAACCGTCGACGGGGTTTTCTCTCTTCCCTCCTTATCCAGAAATACTGCTCATTCAAACCAAAATTCTCCTAAACCCCCCCCCCCTAATCTAAACCCCCTCTTCTACCTCCTACCCCCCCCAAAAACTTTTTTTGCCATCCAAAACCCAAAAACCTCCAATTCTACTACAGATTCTAAATCCCCCACCCAAACCCCAACACCTTCCCCTCTCCCTCCTCGCCTCCCCGTAACAACAGAAAAAACGTTCCCCCCCCTTTCCCCTACCACCAATCACCTCCCCCTTTCCTTTACTCCTTTGCTTGAGACCCCAGTCCTCTCTTCCCCCCCCTCACAAGAAATCTTATCCCCCAAAACCCCCAACCCCAACTCGAAGAAAAACCCATTGAAAATATTCAAGATTCCTAATGAATGACACCAACCCCCAAACTTACAACTCCTGCCCCTTCCACACTCCAAGTAATGTGATACCATCCTCCTCCAAACGATTCCCCCCTACCCCCCTATCCCCACCCCCCCCACACAGCCCATCCCCCCCCCCCCAACCCCCCCCACTTTACCCCTCCCCCTCCCCTCTACCCCCTTCCACTCCCTCCTGGATAACACTAACCCCTTATGTCAAAAGTATCCCCCCCCTCATCTCCAAATACCCCTCCTGTAAACCCCAAATTCCCACACCTCTCCATCTCAACCTCTCCCCTTTTCCCCCCCTCTAATGTTTCCCCCCCTAAAAATCAGTAAAGTATAACTATCCTTCTTTGGGAATATTCGCGGGTTTCCGCTCCCCAGACCTGACCTTCGTCTATCCTTTCCTCTTATAGTCCTCTATTGTATGCCTTCAAGAGACCTTTCTAACACTCCTCCAATCCCCCAATTTCATATCCCCACATTCCCTTTATGTCTCTCCCCACTTTCAAACAAAAACCCTTATGTCCCCACCTCCCTTTCAAACCAAAGTCCCCCTGCCGTTGTAATGTTCCCCCTTTCAAACCACACACCCTATTATCTGCCCCCGTTTGAAACAACCCGTACCTCTGCTTTCCCCCATCTATCCCCTTCACCCACCTCCCAACCTATCAACTCGTTTTAGAATCCCACACTTTTTTGCTTCAACACCTATTTTCTTTCCTCAAACTATAATACCTTTTTCTAATCTAACCCTTACCCCACCCCCCTAACCCTTTCCTCACCAATTCCTTTGCCCAGCTTAGACAAATATCACTAAATCAACCCCCTTCCCAACTTAACTATTGCTACTGACCTAGAGTCCACATTTCTCTTGCTTTTAACATTAACCTTAAAAAAGCAAGAAAAGGAAAACACCTTTAAAAACATCTAAAAACAAAAAACTACCCTTTGAAAATACGAACCCAACCATGGTAAGTTAAAAAAACGAAAAATAAAATTTTCATAACCAGAATTAAAAAGCCATAAAGACTGACCAGTCCTACACAAAATATAAATATAAACAAATCATTATGTAGATGGGGTACTACCAAAAAAACATAAGAGCACATAATACTCAATGTTTTAAGTTTTCCCTTCTCGCAAAAATTTGATTTTGAAAAAAATCAAAAAAAACCCCAATATAAATTACTATTCACCCCGGGGCTGACTCTCACCATAAGAATTTACATTTTAAAACACACCAAAATTCTTGATTCTTGAAAAAAAAAAAACAATGAGTAATATAAGAAAACAAAAAGAAAGAAATAGATCCAGGGGATATAACTATACAAGAATAAAAACCCCATAAAAAAAAAAGAAGAAGACGGTGACTGTATTAAGGTTAGTGTTTCCAGTAGGGAAAAAAAGCAAATAGATTTACCATCTTTCATAGCTTTTGTAACCTTTTCTGTTCAGCTCACAGGTTATGAATACTTTAAATTAGTTAAAGAAGTTCTAACTTTGTTTCCTGTATCAACGGGTCAAATTGCCCCCGCAAAAAATTTTAAAGAAATATTTTTTGGGAAAAAATTTTCCCTCTGTGACAATCGGGATTAAGCTAAAAAAAGTATGGAGCCTTTTCATCTTATATTTGGGTTATTCTCTCCAAATCCAATTAGACTAAGGTCTTGATGATGGTACCAATAAAATCCAATTTTGGCAGATTATACCAAG
>NC_051395.1:18354341-18366757 GCF_015228065.2 Penaeus monodon | reverse complement strand
TATAAATATAATATAATAATATAAATATCCATAATATATATATATAATATAATATAATATATAATATCTATATATAATATATATGATATATAATATATATTATATATACTATATATAAATATACAAATACATTAATATAAGAATATAAAAAATATAAAAATATATATAATAAAAAATTATATAATATAAACTATATATAAAAATATTAATACAAATATTATTACATATTATATATATATATATATATCTATATATATATATATATTATATATATATATATATTTCATGATATATAGATATTATATATATATTAATTTATTATATATATATATATATATAGATATATATATTATATATATATATATATTCATACATACACTTTCATACATGCATACACATACATACATACAGATATATACATACATACATATATATGCATACATACAGATATATACATATATACAGATATATACATATATACATATATATATATATTATTATATATATATAGATATATCTATAATATATCAATATATATATATTTATATAATTAATTATGTATATATGACTATATATATAATATATAAATATATGATATATAAATATAATATAAAATACATGTATATAAATTATAATGTATAATATATATATAATATATCATATATAATATTTAATATTAAAATTAAAAATAATATATAAAAATTATAATATAAAATAAATAAACATAAAAATATATTAAAATCTAATATAAAAACTATATAATATAAAAAATATATAAAAAATTATATAATATAAAAAATAGTATATAAAAAAATATATATATATTTTTTTTTTATTTTAGATAGTTTTTATATATATGTGTTTTATATTTTTTTATGTATACATATGATAATATATATATATCTATATTATATATATATATATATATATTCTATATATATATTATATGTTATACATAAAATATATGAAAACTATATAATATAAAAATATATATATAATATATAATATATAATACTATATATAATATATATATATATATATATATAGATATTATATAGATATATATTTATATATATATATATCTATATATAAATATATATCTATTTATATATATGTATATATTATATATATCTATTATTTTTATATATATTATTATTTCTATTATTCTCTATATCTTATTATTTCTCTTTTTTATTCTTTTTTTTATATCTTTTATTCTCTCCCTTTACCCATTTTAATTTTTTTCACATACCCAATATACCTCTATATTTTTGTGTGTGTATTTATTTTTTTTTTTATTATTTTTTATTTTTATTATTATTTTTTATTTTTAGTTTCTCATTCTTTTTTTGTCTCCCACTTATTTTATTTTAGTATTACTTCTATATTTTATATACTTATTTTATCTTTTATGTTATCATAAAAATATATAAAACTATATTTTAAAATTAAATAAAAAAATTATTCTTTTTTTTTTTTTTATATTTTTATATTATTAGTTTTTTTATATTTTTTATTTATATGTTTTTTTGTTTTTTTATTATTTTTTATGTTTTTTTATTTTTTATATTATTTATTTTTTATATCTATTTTTTATATTTTTTTATTTAATATTATTATTTTTATTTCTTTATTTATCATCTTATTTTTATATCATGTATTTTTATATTATAATTTTATATCTATATCTATATATTATATTATATTATTATTATTTTGTCTGTATTATATGTCTGTATGTATCTATCTGTATGTATGTATGTATATTCTGTATGTTGTTATTCTGTTGTATAGTTCTATTTATTATATATCTATCTTCTTATATCTTATTATTTATATCTTTTATGTATATCTGTCTATCTATTCTCTCTTTATCTCTCTCTTCTCTCTCTATATCTCTTATCCTTTCTCTGTTCTCTTCTCTCTCTATATTCTCTTTCTATTTTCTCGCTCTCTTTCTTCTCCTTCTTCTCTTATCTTCTATTCTCTCTATCTCTCTCTCCTCTATCTCCTCAAATTTTTCTTCTCCTCTATCCTTCTCTATTCTTCTCTTCTCTCTATTTTGTCTCTCTCTTCTATCTCTCTCTCTCTCTTCTCTATATTATCTATCATATCTATTTTCTATTATATCTCTCTTTTCTCTCTTTTTCTATGTTTATTTATTTCTCTTTTTCTTTTTTTTTTTTTCTTATTCTTTTTCTCTTTGTTTTTTTTTTTCTCCCTTTTTTTCTCTTTCTTATTTTATATTTATTTTTTTCTTTATTTCTTGTATTTTTCTTTCTATTCTATTTTCTCTTATCTTTATATTTATTTTATATTTTATATTTTCTTCTTATCTCTTATCTTACTTACTTCTTTTTATCTCTTCTTTCTCTTATTTCTCTTATTCTTTTCTTTTCTCTCTTTTTCTATTCTTCTCTTCTCTCTTCTCTCTCTCCTTCTCTTTTTCTCTCTTTCTTTCTTTTATCTCTTCTTCCTTACTTCTCTCTTTTATTCTCTTTTCTTTTTCTATTTTTATTCTTTTTTTTTTATTTTTTTTTCCTTTAAATTTATAAATATATATATATACTATAATATTATCTATAATTTTTATATTATCTTTATTATATATAATTATTATATAATATTATATTTATATATTATTTATTTATTATATTATATTATTTATATATTATATTATATATTATTTATATTCTATATTATGTATTTTATATATATTTTATATATTATTATTTTATTTTATATTATTATATTATTTTTTATTTATATTATTCTATATATATTTTTTATTATATATATATTTATACACATTGCACCCCCTACACAGTATGTTATAAATGACAAATATTTGAAATTTGCCAGTTGTGACTCTGCGGAGAATATTAATTTTTTATTGTATACTTTTCAGTCAGTATTGAAGCAGTAAAGCTAAATGGGATAAGTAATAAAATAAATGTGAGTAAAACGTCCACAGAAAACCTCATAGGAAGCAGCTGTGAAGAATATGATGTGTTGTTAGTTGGAGATATGCTCTATGGCACTGATTTTGCTGATGAAGTGTTGCTGTGGTTAGATAATATTCGTAAAAGGTAATTCTATTTCACATATCTTTAAAATCCATTATGTTATAAAAGCCTTTTCATGTTTTCTTTAAAGACAAAACACATATCAGTCTATGTGTTTTGTAACAGAATATTTGAAAATTATTTATAGATCATGAATAATGTGACTGATGTGGTCACTGAATAGGTAAAATACCAATAATAGGCTTACTAGTAGTAGTATACTTAAGTAATCTAATGTTTGCATGCAATGTATTTATTCAGTACTTTATTTTTTCAGAGACAAACTGGTGCTTATTGGAGACCCAGGAAGATTTGCCCTGGCATCTCACCCTCTGAAAGCTGACCTAAGGTGCTTTGCAAAATATCATCTATCTAAAACAACAACCTTAGAAAACAATGGCTATTCACAGGCTTGCGTATGGAGTTTCCTATGAATTGATTATACATTTTTATCAAAGTATTGATTCTTTTTATTATCTTTTACACTTTATCACTACAAAAATGTGGTAAACATCTCCAATTAACAAAGTTAATGGGGATGGGAGGGAACCCTTGACACCAGACCTCGAAGACAGAAAGACAAAGTTTTCCGTTCATGAAATGTCTTACTTTTGGTCCCTCCGTTTTGGTGTCAAGATGCTGAACATCAACTGAATGTGGGGGGCAAAACTGATGAAACCAAAAGAAAAATACTGTATTGATAAACATTTACTGAGCTGCCTGGTTAGGTGGCATAGTCATTGCTACAAAGGGAATATCTTGTAGATCCAGTATCATGTAACAACTCCTTAAGGTTGTGTGTGAAGATCACTGACCTGCTTCTTTTACCCTTTCAAGCTTTGGGGATCTTGAAAATGTATGAGTAAAAGCATACTTCTGAACTTGATAAGGTATGGGAGCATGACCAGGATCAGCAGGGAAGGGGAGTGTGAGAAATGTGTAAAACTGGTAAGAACAAGGAATATTGCTTTGTGAAGCCCTGAGGAGATATATTTACAGATTACCTATGAGAGGTCCAGAACTTTCTATAGAGACCATGAAGGAATTGTACTATGAGTTAGAGGTCCACATTGGAAGAATGATCTACGAAGCAATTCCATAGAACGTTCATCATTTTCTATTCCAAATGCACATCTTAGTGGATCAGTGATTGATCTAAAATAGTATACTGTGAATGGAATAAATAGAATTTGATCTGAATTATACTAATATACTTGGTGATATAGATAAAGGTCTTGTCTCTCTGATGAATTTTTGGAATTATAACCATGCCGATTGATACTGTCTAATGGTTGTAGGTCATTTTTCTTCGGAGAGGTTCTCTGCTTGTAATGTCTGGAGAGATTTACTTAAGGCTATGCATAGAAACTATGGGTATACCTATGACATGGTACATCCAAGTTACCTGAATCGCCTTCCCTGACTGTGGTAGTGGATGAGGACACTAGTAAATTAGACTCTTTGTCCATGGTTATACTTCCCATAGTGGGGCACTTGGTAAAACTGTTTGAGGAGGGGGAAACGTATATTGACTGCCATCTGTTCCATTTCTCCAGAAAAGCATCTGGACCTCCTTCTACTGTTAAATCTGATTGTGTCATACAACTCTTGATTTGATTATAGGAGTGAGATGAAAAAAGGTCAATCTGGGGATGACCATACTTCTTGGTTCAGAGCTCACTCTACTGAGGATGTAGTCTCCCTTCAAAGTGAAATGTACTTAGATGAAGATGATGTTGCTTCACAACCTATAAAAGAATCTCTGATGTTCATATCCAATCCTTGGTTTCCAGCTCATGATGGGTAGCCCATACCCAATCTGATTCATCGAGCATTAGAATAAATGAAGATTTGGAAATCCTTGGGGAAACAGACATTATACATCATCTCCTTAGCCACCAACATAGACAGGAGCAGATGTGATAAAAAAAAGTATAATTTTGTCTCTAATTGTCAGAAAAGTACATGGCATTCCAGGTGTAGACACCTTAGATGAATTCTTCCAAAAGGAAATACTTCTGCATGATTTAATAACCCCAAAAACTCCTCATCCCGATGACAACGAAGCTCCATGGGGTTATCCACTTGTAGAGTGTGACTTGCCATCCATTTGCAATCTTCTTGTGACTGTCCAGTTATGTGCCAATCATCAAGATGCATTTAGACCTGAATTCACTGGATAAGTTTGCTTCCAGTGGGTTGCATCAATTTAAGCTGAATGTTTTAAGAAGTTTATCTGTTTTACAGATGGCATTTTCATCAAACACAAACACATTCGCTCCAGATGTCAAGTTTGCTTCAATCTATAGTGTAGGATCCTGTAGGGAAAAGATCCAGTCAGTAGCTGACAAACAATGCCTTGTGCTTCTTTGGGCTCCATTGATCATAAACAGTGTTCAACATGCAAAAAGTAGTTGCACATTGTGTAAGCACTACCTTCAAATGATCCATCAAAATAGGGAATCTACTCAAGAAATGGTATATATGAACAGCTAGAAAGACAAGAGAGTCTGATTATGCCATGGGCATCTTCAGAGCTTTACAATCTTTTCATGGTCTAGCCTCATGTCAAAAAACTGCCACACTTACCTCTGATTCCTCCTTATCTGCTTCACCAACAACAATTCAGCATCAGGACTACAACTACACCCACTTGTCATGGAAAGTAGGCATCTTCATTTCAGGACAAAAGCTATCCAATTTACTTCAGCTTGTGGAAATTATCAACATTTTATGTAAATCTTATGTAAGATCAAAGCATTCATCTTGTTCTTATTCATCAACAAGTGAAAAATATTTGAGTGATCAATCTCATATTTACTCACCTCTACAAAAAAAAAAAAAAAAAAAAAAAAAAAAAAAATCCATCCATCTTCCCATTCACAACCAGAGTTACATGAAAGATGTCCAAACCATGAACCTGATGATAGTTCTTTGTGTCTAAAGGGACAGTATACCAAGTACTTGATGTCCTGTGGATAGACATGGCAGTGTTGTAGTGTTGCAAAAGAGAACTACCTGAACACACGATTCCTAAGAATCTGATGACAATTAACTCAGATCTCATAAGTAATATACTACATCATCGTCTACCTTGCAGAGATTCTTGACAAGTTTTTCCTTTTATCACATTCCACACTACCAGCTTCTAAAATTATATTCAGGTCTAATTCTCCTAAGCACTCTCCGGCTTCATGGGAATGGCATCAGTCCAGTTAGATAATAGAATCTTCATATCAAATCAATCACTCTGAGTCTGGAAGGCACAGCTTCAAAGTCAACAACTTCACATTTTCAAGATAATATATTTCTTGGAAAGGAAAGGATATCCTTCAGTTCTTGTTCAGAAATGAGTGACTCAAGGTGGCCCACCTCCTGAGTTCGCAGGAATCTTGGCCCATGGAGTGGGCTCAACAAGTTGTTTCTTTTTCTTCAGTGTCTCTGGCTAGAAAATCACCCACATCCCACAAAAATCATTAGCTTCAAGTTAGCTGATTCAGTAGTAGAGGAGACAAGAAAAAGTTATTTCTAAACCAGTTATCCAAAGTACCAAAGTATGATTGAACAAGTATAATCAACCATACCAATTTCAGTTGGTGTCAGTGGCTCAAGTATGCCTGACACTACAACAAAGAGTACATCTTGCTTCTGTCGACATGAAAGATGCTTATTGGTATATTCCTATTTTAACTATTTTAATTATATATATTTTCATTATTTCATTGTTGTTTCTAATATTAATATTATTCTTTTTGAAAGCAAGTACACTGCATTAAAATAGTTATACCTATTTTAACTAACTATTATTGTTATTATCATTATTATTTCTGTTATTATCATTATCATTCTTCTCTGAAACAAGTGCGCTGCAGTGAAGTAGTTAGACTGTCTGTTTATGCAC
Organism: Penaeus monodon; assembly: GCF_015228065.2. Taxonomy (NCBI): domain Eukaryota; kingdom Metazoa; phylum Arthropoda; class Malacostraca; order Decapoda; family Penaeidae; genus Penaeus; species Penaeus monodon. The sequence goes on along the minus strand of NC_051395.1, from coordinate 18,359,791 downwards.
ATTTATTATTTACATGACCACCAGAAGGGGAGGGTAAGAGGGAAAGTAGGAGGGGAACAAGAACACATCAACTTATGAATTCATTAGAATCCTATTCTAACTCTATTATCATTGTTGTTGCCTGTATTATTATTTTTTTTTTTTTGAAGGGGGGTAAGTATACTACACTGAAGTAGTTAGACAGTCAGTTTATGCACATTTATTGTTTGCACAACTATCTGTGTGATATATAATTTTTTTTTTTTTTTCAGCAGGATAGGAAAGATGGGAAACTTTATAATTCAGTTATTTACAAGTTGATATTAAAGTAATTTCACAGGTACAAGTAGCTCTTAAATTGGTGTATAACTGATGCTCCTGCATAGTCTGGCATCAGCTCTCCGCTTTTGATGTATGGTGGCATTCTCTGTCACCAGAAGTGACAAACTGCTGAAAGTGAGTGCTCTATCAGCTCTTTGTCCAGGATTGTTAGTTTGTCCCAAGCTTTCCTTGCTAGGGTGTCGAGTCTAGTGTTTACTGGTTCCACCTTGTATTTGCTGTGGAGGTCTGCTATTAAAAGTAAATTTGCCTCTTCATTTCTCCTTGTTTGTATCACTCTGTTTTGGAATTGCTGCTTCTTGGTTATGTTTGTTTTGGACAATATGCCCAGAAGAAGAGCTGAGTATTCCATGATGGGTTTGATAAGCGTTTTGTAGAAGTGTAGCTGTATTTTTTAGCTCATTTTCCTGAATTGTTTTAATTTTGTATACTGGCATTTGGCCTTTGCTAATCTTCTTTTCATGTGCATAGATACTCCTCCCAAATTCCATACCAAGTATTATTACGAGGTTAAGAAAGAAGAGAAAGGAAGGGGGATAGAGAAAGGGGCTTCAAGAGAAAAGGGAGAGGGGGCTCAGAAAAATTGGGGGAAAAGCATAAGTGGACAAAGGAGGAGGGGAGTTTAAGGAGTTTGACGACCCGACAGTTTGTCATTAAGACTAAATTCACAACTAGCATGCTTCCAAAACACTTTAGACATGGATTTGTTCTAAATAAGTAAATGATTATATGCGTTCTACAGGTAACATACATATTTATCATACTTAATTAAGCAAATTATTGTACTGATTATACTAAAACCTTCAAAATGTATAAATTTTAAAAACTCAGAGGGAAATAATGAGGGCTCCATCTCAGTTTAACCGAAATACAAATTGATGACTAACATTGCTCTTTGCAGCCAATTTCTGAGTGTTTTGGCCTATGATCCTCTTGGGATGTCATACCCTCATATCATTGTTTCAGATTAGAGTTGGTCTTCAGTCATTTTGAAAGGCTTCTAATTGTGAATTAACAAACAAAAAACAAACAAAAAACAAACAAAAAAAAAAAAAAAACTACTACTACTACTGTTCGCTCTTGCTTACAACCAGAATTTCCCATGCATGGAACAGGAAACAATTAATTATTTGTTGGGATTAGTATGTCCCTTTAATATGTATGGTAGATGCAAAGATGAAAGAGGCACTATAAGATATATTTCAGGTAACATTCCCGCCATATTAGGATAATCATCACTCATTGTACAAATTCCTCCAAACCTTGCTTGTGTCGTGTTACCACCATTGCTGCTGATTGCAGACTGAAACAATTTATCAATCTATTATTACTTGACCGCAAAAACGTTATGATTGAATGTAAAATGTTGTGAAATCTTTTGATCACATCTACACACGATGAAAACTCCACCATGGTTACTTGATAGTGTCTGACCTGTCTCACTATAAAACACAGTCACTGCAGGCCTTTTTGTATAAGGTATCTAGAACAGGGTGTGAAAATTAGATAGGATTCAAAGGCCTGTTTCAGATGCATCATTTTCCCCTTGCCTGCTGTAGTTTTACGTTAGTTGACTAAACCGTGTCATCAGCCATGTCCGCTGCAGAGAACATGGCATCCTACTGCTTATGAGAGGTCGAAACGTTGACGTTTCTGAAATGGGCTACACGCCAACACGCTTATTATACTGAGCCTCCGGGCTAGTACAGTGGTAACGTGTCGGCCTCTCATCCAGACAACGCCTCCTCGCTACAGGCAAAGGCAGTTGCTATCATGGGAGCACTGAGCCACGCGTCCGTGAGGGAAGGACACGTGGTCATACACACAGACTCCAAAGGAGCCGTCGACTGTCTTCAGCAGCGCTCACCCACTGACAATATCTACCTTCTGACCACCATCCTCACACTGGCGCAGAGGATTCTTACACAGGGTAGAAGAATTATCATAAACTGGGTTCCCAGCCACATAGGGATCAGAGGCAATAAGCTTGCTGACAGATTAGCCGAAATCGGCAGGGGTATGCCCCCTAATCCCATGATAATACATCAGAGCCGAAAATTACTTAGGAGGAAGTGTACGGTGACGGCCAACTCCTTCCTCCTGCACCTTCACAGAGAGGAAACGAGATATTCCCCCTCGGCCAGCTGGTACTCAGATGCCACAGGCTATGAACCACTGGCACTCTCTGAAATAAACAACAGAGGTACCGAAGTCATTCTGCACAGAATGCGCCTAGGTTACCACTGTGCATGGCAGATTATACAAACCATAGAACGTGAAGAGAGGTGTTGCATGCATTGCGGCGAGCCGAACGCCACACTTGTACATTACTTAGAGAATTGCGTGCACACGCAATTCGTAAGACAAAGCCCGCAGAACACAGCCGTCGTGCTGGTAAAGAGATTATGCGAGATGCTTACACCACGGCTACAGGAGCGCCTGCTGGCAATCCCACCGCCACGGTAAGCACCGAGTGTCAGACAAACGAATGAGACAGCCATAAAAAGCTGACACAGGCCGGGCCATAAGTGAAAGGCCCGGGCGAAGCCAGAACTTCGCAAATCTCAAGCAAGCAAGCCTCTCATCCGAGGGGTCAGCGGTTCGCGCCCCGCCCAGGCGCAAGAAGTTGCAATTGTCGCCCGGAGGTTACTGCTGTGGCTAGGCACCACGGCGGGCAAGGACTAGGTTCAGCCGAGTCAGCACCAGCTGACACACGTGAACGACTCGGCATTACTCGACACAGGCCGCGCTCCCCTCATGATATAGCCCGGGCGACACTAAGCTTCGCATATCGGACTTATCCTTAACTTTCACTGGTGTTCCTGTAAGCTATGGCCCACCTTGCATTCTAGGGAGGTAGCCGTTGTGTTCTGAAAACTCCTAGTGTGTAAGGTCGCCGCCATCCTCCCAGGTCATGACACCTGTTCAGTGCTGGCACAGAATAGGAAAATATGGTAAATACCATCCTCTATAAGTTGGTATATTCAATAAGAGTTGCATAGAAACGGCGAGCTTACACGGAAGGCTCAACTGCCAAACTGCCCGCAAACAACCAGGGCAGTTTCGGTTAAGCAATTTTAAGCAATTAAAATAGATAATATAATTTAAAAAAGCAGCAAGTAGGTTTGCCCTACTACTTTCAGCATCTTTCTCCTTCATTTTTCCAAGAGTAAGATCGTAAATAATGGAACAAAATTATTTGAAACAGAAGCAGTGAATTGACATAGTAATGTATGTATGTTGTATGGTGTATTATAAGTAAGGTAGCTAAGGCCAAATACATTGTATGCTTTATTAAATTCTACATTTAGGAAATATAAAGTTTTTTTGCTCGTTAGAATTTATTCCAAATACTGGTTATGGTATTACTACGTCATAGAATGAAATCAAAGATGTTAATAAACAACTACAACAAAATAACTTCAGAACGATGTTTAACATAATCATCAAATAACAATGAATACCCTTGAAATGTCTGTAAGTAAATGAGGAAAGCAATAAAATCTAAATTCAGATTTAATCATATTCCGTCCTTGCAATATCGAGAGGAAGGAGGGTCCATATACGAACAAAGATAGACTAATGGAAACTTTAAAGTATGTGTTCAGTGTTGGGTGTGTGTGTTGTGTGATGAACGTATGATTTAGTTTTCGTGATTAGGTGTGGAATGGCTTGCTCAAGTAGAGTGGTGCGTGCATCTGTGTCTTGTTGTGTGTGTGTGTATGTTTGTTGTGAGTTTATATAAGTATATTGCACATATTACAAGAAGCCATGTCATATCCACTGCAGGACAAGGCATTCTGATTCATTGGAACTTTACATATGTAGATATGTGTGTGTGTGTGTGTGTGTGTGTGTGTGTGTGTGTGTGTGTGTGTGTGTGTGTGTGTGTGTGATGTGTTGTGTGTGATGATATGTTTGATATTATGGATAGTGTCTTATATGAATATATGTATGATATGTATTATGTGTTGATTATTATATATGTATTTATTATAGTATTTATTTATGATATATATATATTAATATAATATAATATATTATATATATATATATATAATATATATAATATATAATATATATAATATAATATATACATATATATATAATATATAATAATTACATAATAATAATATAATATATATATATATATATATATAATATACAATATATATATATATATATATATATATATATATATATATATATTATATAAAATATATATATATATACATATAATATATATATATATATATATATATATATATATATATATATATATCCCTCTCCCTCTCCTCCTCCTCCTCCTCCTCTCCCTTCCTCCCTCTCTCTCTCTTTCTCTCTCTACACACACACACACACACGCGCGCGCGCGCGTGTGTGTGTTTCATTTTTTAGCTTTAATCCATTGCCAGGTTAATCTGCATTTCGAAATCTAGTCAGCCTAGGCAGACTGGAATAACATAAAACTTTCGTATTTTTAACAATGTCATTGAAAATAGCTAAGATTTTCATTTGCCATCCATGTGCCATCTTCGAAAGACAACGCATGTTTGATTGGTCCTGGTCAACTAATAGATGGTGGATACAGGAAGTTACAGATACTGTCTCCAAAACTTAAACAGGCCCCAGTCTCTCGTGTATAAGGTACATTTGATTCATTACTTTTTTACCCAAGTCGTGCTTTATCTAACGCTCTCTTTCATTTGTTAGTAAAGAAGACCTTGCGCATGAGCGTAGACACCGTGTAAGGAATTTGCTTGTTCTTATCGAGTGCGAAGTTTCCTGGGACGTAAGACTCGTAACAGATTGCAACTTCCCGGGTCACTCGAAGGAGCATGCTGGAGAGGTCTTCATGTTCGCCGGCCTCGCGCAGGACTTTGGAGAGGTAGTGCAGGAACACGCTCCCGTTGATGCCGTTGTTGGCTGACTTGAAGGCATACGCTCCTTGGGAGGAAAGATAGGAGTTGATCGGTGTCCATTTCTACTTTTTCGAAGAGTAAATTGGTATAATGAAACTACTAATGGTGATAATCTCAATGGTAGTAGTAGTTGTAGTATCATTGATAGTATTAGTGATAATTAAGGTAATAAATTAGTAATAATATTGCTAAATATGATATTAACTGATG
>NC_051395.1:18344341-18349341 GCF_015228065.2 Penaeus monodon | reverse complement strand
TATCCGTGTCTAAAACACTGTCATATTCATTCTCCTGGGAAACGCCGTTACATTCTACACGCAACCGCACTGGGCGTAAACAGACGCCTTTGTCAGCAGCACTTTCCCCCCCTACAAGCCTGTGTAAAGTAAAAGTTTTATATAATAAAAATCCCCGGTGCTCGAAAGTACCCAACTGGAGATCGACATTCATATGACTCAATCATACGATCATATGCATAAAGCTATGTATATTTTAAAGGACAAGAGTTGACTGACATAAGAAATGCGTCTCAAAAGACAACACCCTTGTTGCTTGATGAAACAATGAATACAGGTGGTGGGGTCTGTTGGGTATCCGCTACAGTGTACAGTGTACATCCCCGTTGAATGATTTAGCAAGACACAAAGCACTTATTTACTAGCCCGAACCATGAGAAACGTACACAACCCTTGGTGTCAAAACTTTTTTAGATTTTCACACACACACACACACATACGTATATATTGTTTATATATATATATATATATATATATATATATATATATATATATATATAGATAGATAGATAGATAGATAGATAGATAGATAGATAGATATAGATAGATAAAGATAGATAGATATAGATAGATAGATAGATAGATAGATATAGATAGATAGATAAGTAGATAGACACATAATTAGATAGATAATTAGACAGACAGACACTTAAATATAGATGTAGATATATTCATATACCAATGGCTTACACTATTCTAAAATCCTTTCGCTTACGTCTAGGGGAAGATGTATCCTCGGTTGGGAATATTAAAGCTCGCAACATCACTCTCCAGTGTGTCGGTTTAGTTTCTCCTTCCATAATGAAATTAATTCATTAAATATCTAGGAAAGCTACAACTACCCTTGTTATGTTGATGTGATATTCATTTGTTCAAGTATCAAACTGTAAATACACTGTAAGGAAAGGTTACGAAACATATGGCCCAATCAGTTCACATTAGCATCCTTACTTAGCCACAGTTACTTTTTAATATACATCAGAGAACATTATATTTTGCTGTTACCGTGGGTTATCAATAACCACAGCTGCTCTCTTTTGTTTGCCATTGTTTATTGGTTTCATCATCATCATCGGAGGCTAACGCCGACGGGGGCGCATGGCCGCACCCATCCATCGTTTCCAGCCAAGGGGGGTCTTCATGGCAAACCTCCAGGAAGGCCCTCGGCCCATCTCTAACTCCTCGCGACAGGACTGGTCGAGCTGCCCAAGCCCAAGCTGCCCTCGGTCGTCCCACGGGCCTCCTCCACCCAAGATTGTCTCGCAAAGAGAAAAACTGATGGGCAGGGATCATCCACAGGGAAACGAGCTATGTGCCCATATAGTTGGCGGTCTCGGATTATGCAAATAATAGATCCCATGTCAGTTTCACGGCGTAGCCGTCGGTTGGACACATTGTATGGAATTATAAATGTATGTTGCATTCTTAAAGGTCATGTTCTAAGAACGCGTTTTACACACACACACACACACACACACACACACACACACACACACACACACACACACACACACACACACACACACACACATACAAATTCTCTCTTTTCTGTGCTATAAATATAAAGTCAAAGCAAGTCAGTGTTATATGTCATTATGTCTTAGGACACCATTATCGTAAGTCCCTATTCATTATAATTTCAGTGATATTATTACATACTAAAATAATTAATTCAACAGCTTTTGTAAGGTATTAAATAATAATACGGTGCAAATATTGTCTAATACAGAGGGAATACTACCAGAAAAAAATATTATATAGTATATATACTCACTGTTTTTCTTGTATAGATAAATAATACAAAGACGGGACACGAACCAAATGGAAAAGTCCCCATCAAATGATATTTTCCATTTGACTCTTGTGGAACGGGTCTTTTTAATATTTGTAAGGAGTGTTGTTATCATGAAACAAATGGTACAGGTAAGTCACATTCAAATTTACAATCTTTATTAATGTAATAGGTTTAATGTAATGTTTCTGCAAAATTGAGGGGAGGACACAAATCATAGGATACCTTGGCGCTTTGTTTAAACCTCGGTGTGTGTTTATAAGATGTTTGTGTGTGTGACATATACATATACATATACATACATATAAATATATATATATATATATATATATATATATATATATATATAATATATATATATAAATATATATAATATATATATATAATATATATAATATATATATATATATATATATATATTATATATATATATATATAACATACATATATACACACACATATGCATATACTGCCACGATTGAATCCAGTGGTTAGAGCAATGGACTCTAACCACAGGACAAGTTCAATTCCCCGTCGCGGCAGTCGTAAAAATACCAGCGCTCCGACTGCTGGCTCGAGCCCGATCTTACGGCGAGAAAACGACACATCACCTTGAGAGGTCGGGCGCAGGGGTCATAGGGAAAATCACCGCCGTGGCACAGGAAGGGCATCCAATCAGGCAAGGGTGGCACTGCCAAATGACCATATATATATATATATATATATATATATATATATATATATATATATATATATATATATATATATATATATATATTGTATGTGTGTGTGTGTGTGTGTGATAAGACCAATAACGTTACTTAGAGGTGACTGAGATCGGGGGGGGGGGGGGGTGCTAGAGAATGGTAGGCTGAGGGAAGGAGATAATAGAAAACGGTCGCAAATGAGCAAACACTGATATAATTTTAAATGCTGCCTCATTCCGGCAATTTACGCATTTTACTGATATTACAGGCGATGACTAACAACAACTATTTGTAGGCATATATCGCATATTTTACTTGGTTTCAATTTTATATTTCCTCATGCTGCATCTTAGGTATGTTATAATAAAGAAGTAAAATGAACAAAGAAGACACGGGATATGAATGATAATATTGTTTTTTTTCTATCAAACGATTTCCACGAATTTATTAAAAGAAATAATAATAATACAACTAATGTATCACAGCATACATCGCATATAATTATATGATCAAAGTAGAGCTAAAAAGAAAAGAAAAGAAAAGAAAAGAAGAAGAAGAAGAAGAAGAAAAAGAAGAAAAAATATATATACATATATATATATATATATATATATATATATATATATATATATATATATATGTATATATATATATATATAAATATATATATATATATATATATATATATATATATATATATATATGTATGTGTGTGTGTGTGTGTGTGTGTGTGTGTGTGTGTGTGTGTGTGTGTGTGTGTTTACAAACACACACATGTTTATACACATATAATAATAAGAAATAATACATATACACACACACACACATATCTATACTTATACAAGCTAAATGGCAAAAAATACCTAACTAATGTACATTTTTTTGGAATTTCTGCTTGATCATGCGAGATTCTTAAATCTTAACATATGCTACACTTACCTCATCTGGGAGATCAACGTACTGAAGTGCTGCTTGTAATAGAGTTCTCGTACACAGCTACTACTTGTATTCTTCTTTTCGGCCAAAATGAATGAAGTCAAGAAATAATAACAACGAAATGGTGAATACCAGCTTTTGACTTTTCCATGTGTAAAAACGGCATAATTCTGAGATAGGGCATTTTGTAAATGAAAATGTTTCGAAATGTTTCCTATACACAAACAATGTGCCTAAAAGCTGAATTTGACTTGCCTCTCATTTCCAGGAGGGATAAGATTTACACTTTGATATAGCCCGTATTTATGCCTATTGTCTAAAATAGGGCGTAAATATGTGTAGGCATATATAGAAATAAACTATTGGATAGTCTTCATACAACCTACATCTCTTCCTTAACTCTAAGCAACTGAGGAAAATATTAACTTCAACGAAAATGTATCTCTATTCGCGCCATCGCTTGGTTCTTAATTGCGCTGCTCTTTACTTTTTTTTTTTCTTTCTTTCGTTTCCTTGTTTCTTTCTTTTTGACTGCGCATGTGTTGCCCCTCAATATTAGTCTATTACTTTTTATATTTCGCATACAGGCAAACAAATTTGTGTTTTACTATTTTTAACGACTACAACACATACATAATAATGTTACGGTTTCGCAAACCCTGTATTCGTAGGATTGCGGTGCTAACTAGCTATTCCACAACACTTCGTCGATTTGCCACATTAGTTGGTGCAAATGGCAGTCTTGCCTTAGTTCATTCCTACTTGCCGCTCTTGGCCCTGTGTCAGGCCACATAAGATTTCGTCCCCCCCCCCCCCCCAACTATCTCTGGCGCCCGGCCGTGATGTTGCAGAGGCGATATACCAGAGGATCTGCCTGCAGGAGACGCTAACGAGCGAGCCTTGGACGAGATGCTGTGGTCTTTACTGAGGAGGAGGAGGACTTGATTTGCCGAATTGACGTTTGGCCCTTTAAGAGCGAATGGACGCTAAAAAAAAGAGAGAGAAAAAAAAAAAAAATCTAAAAATCGAGACAGAAAACGGCATGCACATGTTTTGCGCCAAAGCCTGGTTAGCTAGCCACCGTAATTTTCTCTTGTTTTATATTTAAGTTCCTGTATAAGTTTTACATTCCTTTTATTTGTATAAAAACCGTTATGTCTATTTATCAATGACTTCCTGTGTAAATGTCTAATTGTATGAAAGATCGGGTTAACGATCTTCTAGGGAGAGGCGAATAACCTTGGCTTAGTGATCTACGCTCGGTAAGCACAGATTTTTTTTACGAACTTTTATTCTTTAGGGATTTTATCTTCCTTTTTTTAACGAAAGAACTATGAAGCTGGGGAGATACAGTATTTTTAAAAGCACTGTTTATCTGCATTTTTATTAAGATTGCTCTTTTCCGTAGAGGTTTATAATTGAGTTTTGTTTTTATGGCTTGATAAGAATAATAACTTAACGGAGTGGCTCTTACTCTTATTTCATCACGTTTTTATTACCTATGGATGCTAAAAGTCAATATATTT
>NC_051395.1:18319341-18339341 GCF_015228065.2 Penaeus monodon | reverse complement strand
TGGAATGTCTAGTGTAGCAAGAAGAGGCGAATAAACAGGTAAACAATGGACATACTTACGTGCATGTTACAACATTAGAATGTCTAGTGTGGTAAGAAGAGATGAACATTCAATTAAAGCAGTCCTAGTCCTGCGCCCAAATCAGAGAGACCCTCAGACGTCCTCCCTGACCGAGATGGGAGCACAAACTGAACCAGCCAAAACAGCTGCTGTTCCCACCCAAAATCCAAGTACGAAACGACATAGGCTGGAGACAGACTCTGAGGGAGAGTCCAGACCCCTTAGGCGTTTCCCCCAGTTTAATGTTGTCTCCAGACCTGAAGGTTTCAACAATGTCATTCAACTGGTGAGAGCATTGGAGATGCAGAGAAAAATCCGGTTGTCAATCCAGGTTGCAGAGACCAAGGCATGATCATTGTACCTAAAGATGAAGCTACCCTGAATTTCCTACAGGAAACGAAGGAGCTTAAAGATGGGAGGAAAGTGTGTCTCTCACTACTGAATCCCGACAATAGGAGAGTCAAGATGGTACTACTGGGCTTCTCGGTTTTGTATGATATGGATCTGATCACATCACAACCTTAGGTCGTGGGGGCTTCCCGAGTGTCGAAAGGGAAGACCCCAACCAGGCAAGTCCTGGTGACCCTGAAAGAACCCAATCACTACCAAATGTGGTGTCTGTAGCACACAAGGAAGGACAAAAGGACACAACTGTGCCAAGATGCATCATGCTTGGAGCCTGGCTTGCTCTGTCAGGAAGGAGGCGGCCCTCAGGCGACGAAAGGTTACTAAGAAGCGTCCAGACTTTGTTTCTACTCCCCAGTCACCCATGTCTGGGGACAGAGCAACAGGGAAAAGCTCCTCAACCTCCTAAGAGGAAGGAGGCTCTTCCCAAGCTGACACCGGATATCTCCAATAAAATGGAGTTTCCGGCCATTGCAAATAAGCAGAAAAGGAACCAGAGGAATAAAGGTTCAAAGAGCACCGTAAAAGCCCCCCCAAGAGATGATAATCTCGTCTTTGATGAGGAAGATCCCAGTGGACCCATACACCATGACAAACATCCCAAAAACATAGGAAGATCCCTTCAGAATGGAGTTATCAAACTCCGATATATAAGATGTCTCATATGTAACTAACACCAAGTAACATCATGTCACACAATCTAATTATACTATAGTGGAAAATATATGGCTTCAATACAGAAAGTGCAATCAAGGAACACTGACATTGTCATGCTCCAGGGGACATTAATAGACGGGACTGTTTGCTTTTCTTTGTATCATGTCTTCATACTGCCAAGTACAGCGGGCAGAGACATGATCACCCTGGACAGAGCAACAATCCCCTGCTCTGCAGTACCGATGCATTGTACTGTGGAGATGATGTTGAATCTCTTGCTGTTGAAATTCACCAGGCAGGTGGCCCCCTCAAGCTATACAATGTGTACAGCAGGCCATTCTGTAGGAGCTTAGATATCAACCAGGTCTGTGCTACTACAGCACTAGATCGAGTGATCTTAGGGGAAGACTTCAATGCAAACCTCCCCATCCTGGCTCCTTGCAGGGCACCAGATGCGACAGGCTATCACATAGCCAATGTGCTTGAGACATTCCCCGAGATCGCTCTCCTCAATACCCAAATGCCAACGCATGTCAGAGGAGGGGTCCTAGACCTCACCTTGGCCACTGCAGCTCTGGTGGAGATAATCAGATGGCGTGTCGATGAGACTGTCTCAACTACCCTCATTAATGCTGGCCCAGCCTAAATGCCACAATCATATCAAAGATGGAAAACAGACAAGATGCAGTGAACCCCCACAGAGTAAAAATGTGGAAGTGCTTGAAGCCAGACTTATCAATGCCATAAATCATGCAGCCTCACAGACCATACCTAAACCTCAGCCTTGGTCCTGGAGTCACAAAGACGCCTGGTACTTTAATGATGAGATTAAGGAGGTCAACCACAGAGTGAACATGAGCAGAAAACAATTCCAAAGGCAAAGAACCCCTGACAACCTAGCCCTCCCAAAGGAAGCTGTCAGGGATGCCAAGGAAACTGCCAACATAGTCAGGTAGGAAAAGTGGCTGGAATGGAGTGAGTCTTTTGACCCCCAAACCACCCTTACAGAGCTGTGGCAACGGGTCAGGCGAACTACTAGCTGCTCAGCCCTTTGACAAAACCTTGACAACACCTACAACCAGGTAGACTTGCTCATATCAGAAAAAAAAAGGCAGCTGAACCCAATAAATCAGATGTTGTCTTTTCTGGGGGAACTAAGAAAACCTACAAAAACAGTTCTTGCTCAGCCCCAGGTTCTGATGGGATCTTGTACCCCATCATTTCCCATCTAGGACTGGCATGTGAGCTTACATTCCTGCAACTCATCAACAAGTCCTGGGAGACTTCCACTCTACCTCAGAGCGGGAAGAGGGCTACCATAGTTCCCATTCCATAACCAAAGAAGCCAGGGAAGTACTGCCACATCTCTCTCCTCAGCTGTCTGGGCAAGATGGCTGAGAAGATGGTGCTAAACTCCATGGGACTCCATATGAACACCTCCATGGGTTCACAAGGGGGATGAGCACAGCATTCAGCATAACCACGCTCTTAAGCACTGTCACATCTGTGGTAGTATTAGTAGACCTGGAAAATGCTTTTGAATTAGCAAGTCCTCTTGCTATTCAGGAGACCCTGATCCAGAAAGGAATCATAGGAAAGCTCTTGTCTTGGATAGGTGACTATTTTAGGAACAGAATGGCCAGAGTCAGATTTCACAGCACATGTCACTAGAAAATGGAAGGCCACAGGGTGGGGTTCTCAGTCCTGCCTTTTTCAACACCCCAATGTCCTGTATCCTCAGCATACACCTCCCATTGGGATGCAAGATCACCTCATATGCAGACAATCTTGTAGTCATCTCCACTGGACCACACTGCCTAAGTAGAGCCCAGTGCTGTCTGGACCCTGTATCTGAAGAGTGTTGTAGGACAGGACCAAAGGTCTCTGCAGCCAAATAAAAAACCATGGCTCTGAGACACAATGTTCAAGGCACAAGTCTGAAAATCCAGGAAATGAACTTAGAGTGGGTCCAGGTCTTCCAATACCTTGGGGTAAGGATTGATCGGACCCTCTTCTTTCATAAGGAGGTTCATTTCCTGCTTTATTGAACCAAAACAAGTCTGTCTGTCATGAAAGCAATGACTGGGAGACACATAGGAGTCCGGCCCATTGTGGACTATGTTTCTGTCTCCCTGATTGCCACAAAGCCAAAATTTAGAGAAAAATTGGAGACAGTTCAAAATGAAGCTGTCAGGATCATTCTAAGTGCCCCAAGGTGGACGAAGGTCCTCAACCTCCTCATGGAGGTAAATCTTCTCCCCCTGGACTTATGAACTGATCTAATGGCAGCACAGTTCCTTCCAAAGGTCATCCCAGGAACACAATCCTGAGAAATAATACTCATATGCCTACAACAAGACCATGAGCTCATAGCAAATAACTCTTGGCTGTCTCACATAGCTAGGGTGTTGATACGCTATCAGCTCAAAGAACATCTACTTGCCAAGGTCATGCACTCCCCCCACCCAACTTTACTGAAGCTCCATTGTGGACACAAACCTTGATCGAGGTCTCTATTGTAAGCTTGTCAAGGAGAAAGAATCAATATCCCATGCCTAGTCTAAAGGCAGAAACCAAGAGGGTCATTGCAGCCATCACTCCTCGGGTAGTAGAAACTACATCATGGATGGATCATTTGATCCCTTAACCGACACTGCAGGTGCCGGCTTTGCAGCAAGAGATGCCACTAGGGTAACAGACAACACCTCCTTGCTACAGGCAGAAGCAGTTGCGATCATGGGAGTCCTAGCCCACATGAACCTGAGGGAAGACACGTGGTAATACATAAAGACTTCAGGCACCCATTGACTGTCTATAGCACAGCCTACCCAAAGACAACATCTACCTCCTGACCACTGTGCTTACCATTGCATAGAGAATTCATGCTCAGGGTAGAAGAATCATAAATTGGGTCCACAGCTACTTAAGCATCAGAGGGAATAAACTTATTGACAGACTAGCTGACATTGGCAGCGGAATGCCCCCAAATCCCATGATCATACAATCAAGGGAGAAGAGTACTGCCACATCTCTTGCCTTCCTCCTGCAGCTTCAAAGAGAGAAAACGAGATCAGCCAGATGGGACTTGGACGCCACAGGTTATAAGCCACTGGCACTCTCTGAAGAAATCAACTAAGGTACCGAAGTCATTCTTCACAGATTCAGACTAGGTTACCATTGTCCATGGCAGATCATACAAACAATTGACTTAGCAGACAGGTGATGCATGTATTGTGGCGAGCCGAACGCCCCTGGTACATTGTTTACAGAGTTGTGACCACACAATTTCTGAGACTGGGACCCCCACAACAGCCGGCAGGCTGTTAAAGAGATTATGCCGCATGCTTACATCATGGTGGCAGGAGCGCCTGCTGGCTATCCCGCCTGCACAGTAAGCATTGAGTGTCAGAAGATGAGACAGCCATAAATAGCTGACACAGGGCGGGCAGAGGCCTGGGCGAAGCTAGATCTTCGCTAATCTCAGTTCCATTATATTAGGCTTCCTGTATATGGAGCAGAGGTCATCAGCAGAGCAATGAACTAGGGTGTCCAAGAAAGGAAGCTTATTGTCAACCTCCCATTCAACCTTGAAATGGATGGAAGTAGAGAGAGAGTTCGGCTGCGTCAGGAAATCCGAGAATAGGGCAGGGTCATGAAGTCAGAGAGCAAAGACGTCGTCGACATACCTCTGTGGCGGACGCCTCAATCACCTCACTCGGCACCGGCGCATCCTCGCTCGGCACAGTTGCCTTTGCACCGAGTCAGCTGGCAGGCAAGTAGGCAATAGCCGCGTGCCGAAGTCGGCGGTGAGATGCTGCCAGTGAGGTCAGCGCTGATTCGCCACGACGTGGGAGAATGAGAGGCAGCTGTTCGGCCAATCAGCGTACTCGCCCGCGGACGACACATATCCCATATTGTATTTAAACTGCATGCTTGCCGAAAAATGGACAGACCCACGAGCACCTAGTCAACGCCAGAAGAGCTACAGTAATGACAAATCGGAAGATCTGTGTCATTGAGCCACTCTTGTCTCTCAGTAACTCTCTTTGAAAAATACCTAGTCACTATCTCCTAAAACCTCACTTACCCACTAAATAATTTTCCCCTCTTTATCACCTCACCGATCACCTGCACTCTCACTCACTCCACTTTATTTTTGACGACCTTATGCATAACCACAATGATTAAGGTAAAGATTAACGTCAACGCTTTTAACTCCCTCGCCCAGGCACTCTTCGAAGCCGAAATAAGAGTATTTCGGTACTACCCAACCCATGATGGGTATGTTGCACTCATAAAGGACAACAAACAGGCAGAGGATCTCTTTTCTCACACTACCATCTCTGAGCTGTACTTCCACTAGACATGCGAGCTAAACTCACTTTGGTCTTTAAAAAGCTTGATAGACGGGTTGTTAACGAGACCAGGTAGTCATTGCCAATGAAATCATGGCATCAGCCAAACACACTGAAGTGGAAAATATTCATGTAATAAAAGCCCTTTATATGATGAAGGCTAGATTTGCTGACCATGATTCAGCAATACGGATCTGGCACCCACTCATACCGTAGCTGCACCAGCACTTAAAAAAAAAAATGCCTAAATTGTGGTGGGAGCACACTGAACATTTGCCAACAGCTATCCCATCCGGAAAGAGGCCATCAAAACCTCTCAAGAGAAGGAGAGGGAGAATGAAAAGGAGGCTAGACTTCTAAAAGCTGTAGCTCAGAAGGCAGCACAAACTACTGAACAGGCGACCACAAATGCATGGAAACCTCTTGTCCCTAAGACAACAACCTGTCGAAGGAAATCATAGTAGTTATGCTTCATGCTCACCTTCAGCATATCATAAATCCTGAACAAGGTTTTAGGGAGCATGCCAGGGAGGCCCTTAGGTTGGTTCACCCCCCCCCCCCCAGTCAGGAAGCCTTCAGAGACGGCTTCACACATTCAAGCCCTAGAAACACAGCTTGACCAGATCTCCCCAAACACCCCTACAAACCCTGCAACTCCAGCTCCCGACACCTCAGTCAAACCAAAGCAGCAGCAAGCTGCCCCTCAAGGGCCATCAAACCCAAAAAAGCACCTTGCACCAGCACCACTACAGGCACTGGTTAAAAAAAACTCCCACCAGACCTGGCAACCCCAGCTTCAGCTGATCCGTAAGACCCCGAGGACAATGACATCTCTTTCGTGGGACACGGTGAAAGACTCTAACCTTTACGACTGACTAATTGAAAAAAAAACTGGAAATACGAATACTCGAGCAGACAGGAAATCGAACAGGAAATTGAAAAAGGACAAATCAGATGGCTTTTCTCCAACGAAGAGCAATTCAATATGGTCATATCTGCTAAACTTCATGAACACTTTATACAGGAAAATATCCTATTAACCAACAAGATGACTGAAATTTACACAACCATCAATAAGATACGAAATAGTTATCTTGCTGTAACATGCAAGAACACAGCACGTAAACATGACAAATAATACATCACTACACTCATGCCTCACAGTCATGCACACAAGGTACTACACTGGACAACACGAAAAAAACGAACTCTGCAACACATACAGAAAACATGACCTACACATTATTGTTATAAACAGCCATGGGCTCAATAACACTACTCCACTAAAGATCTTCCCATACACAGTCTGCCCTTCAAACAAATCACAAGAAAGAAGCGATCAAAAATGGCATTTCTCACAAAATCATAAATAACTTCCCCTCAGACCTTTTGATAATCAAAGGAAACACACCACAAGGACCCATCATACTGGCAACACTCTACATCCCTCCACGAAGATCATATATCCCAGAACCTGACATCTTGCAGCTCCTAGGGCACAACAAACCGATATACATCATGGGAGACTTTAATGCAAACCACACACCCTTTGGATACAGCCACACTAACCCAATAGGCAGAGGCCTGGCCTCTTACACAACAAGGAAGACTCACACACCTCGGTCCACACACACCATCATATATTGCATATAACACAGCAACAACACCTGACATAATACTTGCTAACCACAGAGCACACCTACACTATCACATTTCAACAGAGTATGTTACCTCCAGTGATTACCTCCCTGTAATATTAACAGTATCAGCAAACCCCATCATGATCCCAACACACGAGGTTAAAGTAACACACGAGGTTAAAGTAATGAACAAACAACTCCGTGAAACCCTTGCGCAAAAACTGTCAGAACACAAGAGACCCCAAAATGTTCTGGAGTTCCTTCAATACAGACAGACAACCACATATATTTACAACACACACAGACAAAAGGTTGACTCGGTGGAGGAGACTGAGCTTCTCCACAGGGAATTCTGTCAACAGAATTTCCAGATCTCCCCCACCGAGAACGCCCGATTCGACCACACTACAGAGACCGAGATCACACACTTTCTACAGCAACACACAAACTCTCCCAGCAAACATCATCACTCTAAACAATCTCACAGAGAATGAGTCCGCTCTCCACACCTATCACTCTAGAAGAAATTGTTAACACCACCAAAAACACTAAACCAGGAGCAAACAACATACACAAAACAATCATAGAACACCTGACACCCACAATCATCCACAGGCTACGTCATATCTTCACTGTAGGATATTTCCCGACACATTTAAACATGCTACCATCACCCTCATACCAAAGTCGAGGAAGTCAGAACATGAGGTGGAGAATTACCGCCCCATCTCATTGCTGGAAACTGCTCGAGAGGGTAATAACACGCAGACTCATTACAAACGATGAAAGCAATAACATACACAACAGTCGGCAATATGGCTTTCGCCCACACAGGACTCGCCCTCGCTTATTAGGAGATTGTTCTCGGTCTCGCTAACAAGCACCAGATCAACATTATTCTATGAGACGTCAGCAAGGCACTTGACAAGGATTGGCTTGACGGTCTCAAATACAAATTAATACAGTTACAACTCCCGACACATCTCATGCGCCTCCTCTGCAGCTTCCTGGACCATAGGACTGCCGCAATCCGCCTGGGAACCCACCTGGGCCCCCCCCTCCACTTCAGGAGTGGAGTTTCACAGGGAAGCGTTTTATCGCCAACCCTGTATATCCTATATACAGCCAATCTGCCACAACCTACACCTTACAGCAACTATATTTCCTATGCAGACGATACGGCACAGATAATCTCACACCCCTCTAAATCACAGCATTTCATGAAACTCAGCACAGAAAGAGCTATTCAGAACATCAACACCTTTGAGCACCATTGGAAGATACAGACAAACATCAACAAATTCAAACTCATCCACATCGCACGCAGAAAGTCATCACAGTCAATAACTCTAACATCCTATACACAAAACAGAGGCAATATTCTCGGATTCCATCTCACAAACACCGGATTCATCACACACATCAAATAAAGAATCACACAAGCACAAATAACACTCACCAAACTCAGACGCTTCTCACGCTGCACACCACGAACAAAACCCAGACTCTACAAAACAACTGTCAGAGCAATTCTTGAATACGCACTGGTTGCAATATTAAACTTACAAATATACAAAATGCAATCAGTACAGAACAAAGAAACACAGAACATATAGCACTGAGACTACCGACCAAAAAGACGAACACTACAACACTGACAAACACACACAAACCACATATAGTGTCCCAAAACACTAACACTCACAGAAAACATAACACCCCCACCCATATACGCACGCCCATACATCAGATATGACCGTGATTAATTTTAAGGACTAACTGCAAGGCTACCGTAAAAAAATTATAATAATAAATAAAGATAATAATTAAAAAATAATAAATAAAACGATAATAATCTTACAAATTTGCTACGGACTCTGACTCGATTGCCGGTGATTATAAGAGTGCAATTGCGTAAAGGCAGACACGTGAGTCAGAAGACGAACAGGATGGAGATGGTCTACGGAAACGGGAGAAAAAGAAATAAATAAAGAAAAATAGCTGCATTTTTCTTGTTGTATTTGCCACTTTCGTTTTTTGTTTTTGTTACAGTAGTTCTTATTCCGTTTCTACAATGTATTTACTCACATTTGCTTTTGTCGTGTTTTAAACACTCAGCTACTTCGTTCTTTCTTTGTTTTGTTCATATGTTATTATCTATCACTTTATAACACCTATGTATATATGTATATATGTTATGTTACACATGCTCTACATTAGAGTCCCCACCGCGTTGCAACCGTCAGACCAAAGTTGTCATAGCTTTCAATAACCCCAAAGATGGCAAAAACGCATCGCCTGATTCGTCCACTGCAATTCATTTAATTATTACGATTATCACCATGACTGTCTCCTTGTTTTTCAACCATGTCACCCATATGTTGCCTCATCACCACCCAGTGCCCTTCCTTGCCTCTGTCTAGCTTATTTTCCTTTCCTCACTCATTAATTCATGTCTAGTTTCTTGTTTGTTTTAGTTCACTGATGCCTTATTTACATAAAAAAAATCGTTTCCTTGTTTTCTTAGTAATAAATTAAAATAATGAAAATTATTGAAACTAAAATCCTAAATATCGTTTTCGTTTTGCTCTAGATCATGTTCAGTAGTTATTGAAACAAAATAAATAAAGATATTTAAATAATAAAAGATTAAAAAGACTAAAAATCCACAAAATAAAATAAAACTCGTTATTTTATGAATTTACAACAGCTGCAGTGGAAGTCTACACTTCCACCTTAACTAAGGCCCAGGCATGACAAAAATAAATAAAGACATGCAAGGGGTTTCGCCCTCGCTGTCAGTTTCCTGCTTCCTTCAATTTTCACAGCTTTACCTTCTCCTACCCCACTCTTCTGTTGCTTCTCCTCCTTTAGCTGCTATTTATTATTATTGTTGTTGTTGTTGTTGTTGTTGTTGTTGTTGTGTGCGTGTTGTTGTTGTTGTTGTTGTTGTTGTTGTTGTTGTTGTTGTTGTTGTTGTTGTTGTTGTTGTTGTTGTTGTTTTGTTGTTGTTGTTATTATTATTATTATTAAATGGATATACTGCTCTGCACCTCTGCACTCAGGGCCTAGGCTCTTCATGACTCCGTCCTAGGCCTCTCCAACATTAGTGACTCTCAGGAACATAGTAAAGGCAACTACCAAAGCAGACCACGTCGGGGCCGTCTTGCCTGAGGTTTTCCACCGGCTGGCCCCCTGGTTAGACAGCAAGCCGGACGACATTGAATACAACAGGCTGAAGCAGGAGCTGCTGAAAGAGTTTTTGCTTTCTCCGTCTGAGAGGGCGTGACAAATCCTCAACATCCCCAACACACCACTTGGAGACCGTACTCCAAAACAAGTCTGGCAAGATATCACCAGCCTATGCTGGTGATACACAAAGATACACAAAGCAAATTCCACGAAGTGGGTTTAAAAAAGAGATTTGGCTCCGCTCTCTCTCCGGCAACATCAGGCAGAAGCTCCACGACTTGAAGTACTCCCCATCAGAGCCAATGGTCTGATGGAAGCACATCGGCAAGCCCACCTTCACCCAACAGCTCCCTTTTCCCGCCGACTAGTATTGACATCAATGCAGCAACTGCCCGATGGTCCAACACCAGCCGGAGGCCCTTCACCCCATTCCTTGCTGCCGACGGCATCCGCTCCTACCACAAGCGGTTCGGCAGCGCAGCCTATAATTGTCTCGACATGTAGGTGGAGGCTTTGGGGGCATAAAAAAAAAAAACGCGGAAGGTGGCCGCTAAGCAACGCTGCCACAACCACGATCAACTTTCACTCTGCTTCCGGTCAACGCAATCTGTATTCCAGGTCCTCCTGACATTGACATGTGCCGCCTCACCGGTGATGCCTACAGGGACATGCTCAGCGATTTCCCTTCAGTCTTCAAGCCAGAGCTCCGTCACACCAACGCGGGAGCAGCAGCAAAACTAGGAGTGTACCACCACATCAAGACGACAGGACCCCTGAGGCCAGAGATGCTCCACGCCGCCAAGCTTGCTTTCACAGAAATGGAGCACATGGGCGTCTGCTCCAAGGCTGCCAGTCCATGGGCATCCCCTCTTCACATAATCCGGAAGTCAAACAAATCGTGCTGCCCATGCGCCCATAAATGGACAGATTACTCTGCACCTCTGAGTTTGATTCTTCTATTCACTCAAGGCCTTCATTACTCCCCCCTAGGCCTCTCCAACACCTCAGCCAAACCGACGGATGAAGGGAGATGGAAGAGAGAAGTTCAGACTCGAAGAATTTCATGAACAGGTTTGCCAAGACTAGAAAATCGGAAAGCCCAAGGCAACACCGAACGTCTGAGAGTAGCAGCGACCCTCAAAGGAAAAGAAGTTAGACTCCACACACAGACGAATCAGCTGGAGAAAAACGTCCGTGGGCAGAGGGAGACGAGGATCCTCTGCGGGGAGCTTCCTCTGAAGATAAGCTAGGACGTCATTAAGCGGGACCTTGGTGAACAGGGAGTCGACATCCAAGCTCATCATGGTCGCCAGCGAGACACTACGGACGCGGGAGATGAAGTTCTGAGAGTGGCAAAGGTGAGCAGGACTGAAGGTACCAAGAAGGGAAGTGAGAGACTTCGCCAGCGAGGCCGCAAGAGGGTGCGTCACAGATCCCTGGGAGGAGGTAATGGGGTGCAGAGGCACGGACGGCTTATGGGTTTTACAAAGCCCATAGAAATGAGGGAGGCGAAGGTTCATGACCTTGACCCTCTGGTAGAGATTCGCCTCCGGGAAACAAGCTGCTAACTCTTTCGGGCGACGATAGAAGATAGCAACAATGCGTTCACGGGGGTCGCTGGTCGGGGGTACATAGGTAAAGGCGTCATCCAACGGGTCCTGGGCCTTCTGCGTGTAAGAGGCCGAGTTGCCCTTGTCAGAAGGCAAAGTGGTGACATCCTCCCTGCGCAGGCTTTGAAGAGCCTCACGGTAATGCCTGGGAATGGAAGAGTTAGACTGGAGGAGAGATTCGAGGGCCGGGATGAAAGCACCAAAAAATCTAGTTTTGCATTGTGTATCAACACGGAAGAGTGTATATATATATACATATATATATATATATATATATATATATATATATATATATATATATATATATATATATATATATATATATATGTATATGTACATATATATATATATATATATATATATATATATATATATATATATATATATATATATGTATGTATGTACACACACACACACACACACACACACACACACACATACACACACACACACACACACACACACACACACACACACACACACACACACACACACACACACACACACACACACACACACACACACACACACACACATGTTTTGTGTATATATATATATATATATATATATATATATATATATATATATATATATTATATATATATATGTATATATATATATTTATATATATATATATATATATATATATATATATATATATATATATCCATATGTATATATATGTATATATATACACATATATATTCATGAATTAATTTAGCGCTTTTCCAGTTAAGATAGTGACTTTTATCACGTAAATGAACGAAACACACATTTGACTCTCTGTCATATGCTCTGATCCCAAATTCCTTGATCGCTTTAGAACGATAAATCTCTCTATTCCGTATTTTTATGGCATTCCTAAAACCCACAAACAGGGCGTCTCTCCAAAAGCCTCTTGCTTCGTCTTGGAACTCAGTTACCCATCCATCAGACCCTTGGCTAGCGACTGTTTTGTTTTCTTTTCTGAGAGTCATGTTAAATATCCGGTGGATTTAATGGGATTCATTCGTTTGTGTGTCACGGATAATAGTCTACTTCTGACGGCGAAATTTTATAAACAGATTAATGGTATTGCCATGGGAAGTAGCTTAAGCCCGGTTCTTACGAATCTATACATGGTGATGCTTGAATCTGAACTTCCGTCCATTCTCCCTTCTTGGTCCGTTATGTTTGATATTTTTTCTATGTGGCAAGTGAACCGTTCAGATATGGATGATTTTTTTCAGAAAACTGAACAACCTCGCTCGTACTATCAGTTTTAAAGTAGAATGGGAATATTCAGGTAAATTACTTTTTCTCGACATTTCAATGTAAATGGCTCGCTTAAATTTTCGGTTTACCGTAAACCTACTCAAACCGATATTTACCTTCACTTTTTCTCGAATATCCGTTGTATGTTAAAAAGTCAGTAGTCTCGTCAATGTTTAATTGGGCATATAGGATTTGTGATACTAAATTTATCGATCGGGAGCACGACGTAATTTTTAAATGTTTCCGAAATTAGGATATCCTCGTTTTTTTTCTTAAATCAGGCACATTCATCTACGAGATGGAAGTTTTATGCTCATTAACCGTAATAATCAGCAGGATAATGCCAGTTATCTATTAATTCATTTCGTGTAACCCTTCCCTTTGATGAAAAACGACATATATTTAA
This sequence comes from Penaeus monodon, assembly GCF_015228065.2. Taxonomy (NCBI): domain Eukaryota; kingdom Metazoa; phylum Arthropoda; class Malacostraca; order Decapoda; family Penaeidae; genus Penaeus; species Penaeus monodon. The sequence continues at coordinate 18,325,762 of NC_051395.1, read as the reverse complement.
AAACGCTGGCATTGACATTGCGATTTACGTATCCGAACACGTTGCGTAATACTTTGGTTAAGCACAGTACTGCTAGCAGTGCTCTTGAAACTTTTCCCGGTATTTACACTATGACTTGTAAGGGATGCCCCAAATTTTACATAAGCGAGACCGGTAGAGGTTTTAAAAAAAAAAAAAAAAAAAAAAAAACATTAATACATGTGATGTTAGATATGCCAGAGAATCAAATGCGTGTTTCGTTCATTTACGTGATGAAGGTCACCGGCTTAACTGGAAAAGCGCTAAATTAATTCATAAATCAGTAAATTCGTATGAAAGAAAAATGCTAGAAGCTCTATTAATTCGAAAAATGCCTAATTTTACCTGTGTGTGTGTGTACATATACATACATATGTATATATACACATGTACATATCTATATATGTGTATATTTGTATAATATATAAACATATATATTCAAATATACACACACACACACACACACACACACACACACACACACACACACACACACACACACACACACACACACACACACACACACACACACACACACACACACACACACACATATATACATACATACATACATACATGTATAGATAGATAGATAGATAGATAGATTATTCTCTTCGTATTTGTACTCATCTCTCATTCTCTGTCTTCCCATCCCTTCTGGTATCTTTCCCCCTTCTCTCCCTCCCTCTCCTCATCCGCTGCGCTCCCTCGGAACGGAAACTTTGGATACGTTTTCATTCTAGTCGAAGTGGCGTGTGGGGCCCTATCACGAAGAAACGTCCTGTACACATCCTGGCCGCTTCCTTGGGCCCGTCGTCTCCTCCAGTCGTGGTTAAACAGTGGTGAGGGAGAGAGTTAGAAAGAGAAAGAGAAAGAGAAAGAGAGAGAGAGAGAGAGAGAGAGAGAGAGAGAGAGAGAGAGAGAGAGAGAAGAGAGAGAGAGAGAGGAAGAGAAAGAGAAAGAGAAAGAGAAAGAGAAAGAGAGAGAGAGAGAGAGAGAGAGAGAGAGAGAGAGAGAGAGAGAGAGAGAGAGAGAGAGAGAGAGAGAGAGAGAGAGAGAGAGAGAGAGAGAGAGAGAGAATGTAAAGAAAGAAGAGACAGACAGCCATATTATTGCAGAAAATTGTTTAAATGAGAATACATTATGGTACATATCGATCATTAGGCTATTTAATTAACATCTATTATCATATATCAATATCTATGCATAAGCAATTCATGAGATTCTGAACGTTATTCAGAGAGAGAGAGAGAGAGAGAGAGAGAGAGAGAGAGAGAGAGAGAGAGAGAGAGAGAGAGAGAGAGAGAGAGAGAGAGAGAGAGAGAGAGAGAGAGAGAGAGAGAGAGAGAGAGAGAGAGAGAGAGAGAGAGAGAGGAGAGATCACACACACACACACACACACCACACACAACACACACACCACACACACACACAACACCACACACCCCACACACACACACACACACACACACACACACACACACACACACACACACACACACACACACACACACACACACACACACACACACACACACACACACACACACACACACACACACACACACACACACCAGTTAATAAGATAGTAAGAGAGAAGCGAAAGAAGCTATTACAAAAAGAACACAGTGAAGAAAGACCATTCAACAGGCTCGTACTCGTCGACGGTGACAGAAGGCGTCGTGTCACCAACTGTCCACACGGGCGGGAGGGACAGGGACGGCTATTTACACAAGGCTCCAGCATGTCGCGTCCCGTTGTTCCACGCCTAAAAGTGCATACTGCGACGTGGCTTCCTACGCGTTTGTTAAGAGGTTGATTGTACATTCATTTTGCGTTTCCGATGGTGTGGTTTATGCTTTTGTAAATGTGAGCGAGTTTCCTTTCAGTACTTGTGTTCTTTTTAATATGGGAAAATATGAGTTACAGTTGTGGCATCATGAGGAGTTACCAACTCTTGATTTCCAGTGTTCGTAATTGTTAGATCGTTTTGGGAAATGAGGCGGCAGTGTCTTAGATTGGATTAATGCATTGGTAGTGTTTAATGCGGTAGCTTATTTAAGCCAGAAAGTACATTTAATTTATTTGAACCGAACCTGTGACTTCCCGAGCTCAAACACGACAAAATGAGGACGTTCACTCCACGGCGACGCGAACCCTCGGCGTCGAAGTCAGCATCTCGCTCGGAGATGATGGAGAGACCACACGGCAGCAAGCCTTTCCTTAAACGGGAAGGCTGCGAGGCGAGACAGCAGTTTGGGCAGCGGATCTGCGGGCCTCCGAGTGACTGGGCGGGATCGGCACCCCCAAGGGGCAGCGAGGTCTTCATTGGCAACCTACCCCGAGATCTTTACGAGGACGAGCTCATTCCCATCATGGAGTCGACAGGGGCCGTCTATCTGGCGCGGATCATGATGGACTTCACGGGGACGACGCGAGGCTACGCCTTCGTCACATACGCCGACCCGGAGGCTGCCCACCGAGCCACGACCTTGCTCAACAGACTGGAGATCCGTCCGGGGCGCTTTATCGGGTCTACCACAGCTTCGACAACAGGAGGCTGTTCCTGGGCAACATCCCGAAGACGGCCACGCGAGAGGAACTGATGCGACAAGTGACCCAGCACACGGAGGGCGTCCTGGATGTGACAGTCCACGGAAACCACAGAGACCCGAAGAAGAACCGGGGCTACGCCTTCGTCAGGTACGAGAACCATCGAGCGGCAGCAATGGCAAGGAGGAAGCTGCTCGAAATCGACGGACAGCTAAGCAAGACCTACTCTCGCGTCACCGTCGACTGGGCTGAGCCGGAGGTCGAGGATGTGAAGGCCGCGCTGCACAACACGTTAGTTCTACTCGGGATTTTATTTCTCTGTTTGTTTATCTTGCTTTTGTCTCGGTATCTATCATATCCGTCGGCAATCTCTACGCTCTCTCTCTTGTCAGCTTATCTCTCTCTCCTCTCTCTCTCTCTCTCTCTCTCTCTCTCTCTCTCTATCTATCTATCTACTCTCGCCTCTCTCTCCCATTCTCATTCTCATTCTCCTTCCCCTTCCCTTTCTCCATCTTGTCCTTCTTCTTCTTCTTCCGTTTCTCTCCCTTCTCTATCCCTATCCCCATTCCGATCTCCCTCTTTCCCTCTCTTCCTCCTCCTCCTTCTCCCCCACCCCATCCCCATTTCTGTCTCTCTCTCCCCCTCCCTCCTCCTCCACCCCATCTCCATCCCCATTTCCATCTCTCCCACATTGCAGTATATATTTTTCAGCACCAAATTAATTATTCACTCCACACGAGAAAGAACTCTATATGACCTTAGTGCCAATGCAGCAGTTTATTGTCTTTAGTGTGTGTGCGTGCGTGTGTGTGTGTGTGTGTGTGTGTGTGTGTGTGTGTGTGTGTGTGTGTGTGTGTGTGTGTGTGTGTGTGTGTGTGTGTGTGTGTGTGTGTGTGCGTGCGTCCGTGCGTGTGAGAGAGAAAGATTTACGTTATTGTCTGTGTGTATCGTATGATATTATATCAGACTTGAGTGTATAAATAAAATGTCTTAAAAAAAAAACTGTATCATTTCTCATTACATGTTCAAGGGATAACTGTTTTCACCTGTAGATAGAACATTCTTTAATATAATTTGAAAACAAGGTATTGATTGTCCTTTTTCTTCTCTCTTTCTCTTTCCATGCCTTCTCTATTTCCGTTCATTCTTTCTCTCTCTCTCTCTCTCTTCTCTCTCTCTCTCTCTCTCTCTCTCTCTCTCTCTCTCTCTCTCTCTCTCTCTCTCTCTCTCTCTCTCTCTCTCTCTGTCAAAGGATATGGATGCCTCTTAACAGTGGTTGTGACTGGTTGGCAGTGATAGTGGTTATAACGGCTGGACTCTTTATTGAGGAAGAGTACAACACAGTAAGGGAACACACGAGACGATGTTTTAGGGTAAGAGCGCTGGGCGCGGGTCACGTGTCTGGCCAGCCAGCCTGGAGGCTGGTGGTGTGTGGTGCCTCAAGGGTGACCCAACTTTGGCTGGTCCCGATTGGCTGGTCAACTCATTCTCGTGTGTGTTTTCCTTAGTCCATCTTTGTGGCTGTTCGTCCTTGTGTCCTCTTCCTGGTCCTTGGTGTAATCCATCAGACCTTGACATCCACACACCCTCGAAGGTCTTGCATGAGTCCTCCTTGACTTCGGATTCATCAAGACTTCCTTGTAGTCCTTGTCCAGGTCTAACTTGGGGGCTTACTCGTCCACACATCCTCGCAGATCTCGTCCAGGTCCTTCTCGGCTGCATGCTCGTCCACACGTCCTCATAATCTTCGTCTGGATCTATGGCCGTTCGGGCAGGAGGTGTCCTCTTTTGCATCTCAGGGCGGCTGATACTTGTGCTGATGGGCTCCTGGATCTGCGGGCGTCCAGGCAGGTGGCATCCTTCCACAGCATCTTTGGGTGACTGGTACCCACGTTGGTGAGTTCCTGGTCCTTCACTGGATCTACGGGCAGGCGGCACCGTTCCACTACATCATACCTGGTCTGATGAACATCCAGGTCTTCAGGCTTCTGGCGATCTTCCGGTGACGTTCTTCCTACAGCATTATAAGTTGACCGTTTCTGCAGCAGGGTCCTCCTTTGGTGCTGTGTTAGAATGTAAGGGCCAAGATAGTAAGAGAAAAAGAGACAACAGAGAAGAGGGGATATTGGTGTATTAGCCAATTATTTATATAAATTTGCAGTTTGTAATGTTCATTTTTACTGTATTTTCGTATTTTTCGTTTTGTTTTACTTTAACAGAGATAAAGACGAAAATAGGGGAGGGAGACAATCCGCATGGACCTGGCTTGAACTACCAACTGTCTCTGATAGACAAGAGTAGATAAGGGAAACGACAACGGCAATCTGCAAGGATTTACTTGAACTTGAAATTACTGTTATCATGTACTAGTCACTTGCAGGCATAAGAGATACATCATAGATCTTTACACCTGCAACTACGACAGCAACAAGCCCTATTAATGCAAATGTTTCAGTGTCTTTTGTTATGCGTGGATGAGTGAGTGAGAGTGTGTATGTGTGTGAGTGACAGTGAGCCTGAATGAGGGTAAGTGAGCTTGCACATAGAATGTGTCATAAACACGAAGATTAACGTTCAGTATAACAATACTGCGATAACTTAGCAAATTATTTCAACTACTACACTGAATTCAACATTGAATGATATGCGACAGAATGCACGCACTACTGAATGGTGACATGAAAAAAAATATTTGCAAGCTTTCTCGCAAGCAAATTCTCGCCGGGTCAGAAATTCTGAAATGCTGAGGTAGCCATGTCTAGTTATGCATGTCAGACTTCATGGACAGGGGGTTCCTATACCCAAAATGCCTTAGGAATGAAGTGAACTGAGCCTTGAAAATCTATAAATAACCCACTCCACTCTGCGAATCTGCGATTGGCTCTCGTGACATTCCCTACGGCTATCTACCTATCACGAATCACACGATCGCTTGGGATTTACTCAGGAACATACCCTTCTCACCTTTCCAGAGGGTGAGAAGGGCGTGATTGACAAGTGAATAATGATTCTAGCTTAAACCCTAGTTCTATATTAATGAATGGACGTAACTGCGGGTCACACCGACTTGAAAGTTGCTGATCGAATGAATAACTTCGGTTTTACTTGTACTATCGTAACGTTGGAGCGTAGATCTGTTAGGCTATTTACACAACCCCGGGTTATATTGGGCATCCCTGTGCACTGCGATACGGGGAAGAGTCTAACGCTATACTCGAAATAATAAATTTATATAGAAATTGCGTTGAAAGTTTCGTTCTAGCGCCGATACAACTATCACCATTGAGCAATGTAACGAAGCTACGCCTATTCCTACGGTGCAAACAATTACAAACAACCAATTAATGGGAACAGCATACTGTCTCGCAAGGTATCTCATGTGCCGACCGAACGGCATTGAGAAAGTGGGGTCAGGTCAATATGGGAAATGCACTACGAGAATAGAAATAAATATGATATTCGTGATAAAGATAAAATCATGAACGCTTATAGTTATAGTTGAAATAATATATATCACTAATAATGAAAGAAATTATTTAACTACTTGATTAATGAATGATATTCATGTTTGTTGACCACATACCGTGATCTCACAGTAATGCGATGTAAGGTCAGAAGAATAGTGTGAAAATGTGCCAATTGCTGTCACTTAGCACTTTTACCCAACAAAATCATTGTAAGAATGACTGCATATATGGCTTAACACATGTATGGAAGATGTAAGGAGGGAAAAGAAATAAAGAGACCCAAAACGTGTACTCACGTGGTTTTAAAGACATGATCGTATCGTGGAAGCCAAAAGGAGCAACGACCACACTGCCACCAGACTGTAAAAGTCTGTTGGTGAATA
>NC_051395.1:18300370-18314241 GCF_015228065.2 Penaeus monodon | reverse complement strand
GGGGCAACCCTCGTTTTTGGGGAGGGGGGATCAGGCGTCATGCAATCCTGTTGCCTAAACCAACTTCCACTGAACGTCCAGTGGGGTTTGACGAGTCCTCCTTCATCGATTATGCCCCTTTTTGGAGCTTTTCATTCTCCTGAAAAAATTATAATATTTTTATTTCTTCGAGTGGGATTTAAACGTTGCTAGACTCTCGTCTTCTTTTTCCAGCTCTGCTCTAAAAATGAGCCTACCATGATTGATCCGTGGATTTTGGATGTCTTGTAGGCTGACAAGAAATTAGGTAAGGGCGATTGTTTGTCAGTCAGCAGTGTCAGTGTGATCCCTTTCCCCAGGATGCTTGGGATAAGTGCTCACCACATACCCTCCCAGTCTGTTTGTTTCCCAGTGCCAGATAATACGGGATAGTGTCTTTTCTCACGCGTTTTAAAAGCTAATTTTGCTCGTATAGCAAAGTGATCGGGGGAGCATACTGTGCTCAGAGAGGAACATCGACATGCAAAAGGGATTTGGATCCGAAAGAGTAAGGAGCTCTTCAAATGATTTTTCAAATAAGTGTTCGTTCAGATCCCTTAATATCATAATGTTTTTGTAAGAGTACACATGGAGAATATTGTATAGGTTAATTTGTAGATATACTAGCGGATACAGAGAAGGACGCAATCACGTGTGTGTCTCTGGATAAAAAAAAGTATGCCCTCTCTCTCTCTCTCTCTCTCTTTCCTCTCCCCCTCTCTCTCGTATAAATTTTGTTCTAAATTTATATTACGTCTGTAGAATGTAATTCATGCTATCCATCCTAAAATGATTAAAATTTTTATTCTCCCTCTCTCTTTCTCTCTCCCCTCTCTCTCTCTCTCCTCTCTCTCTCGTCTCTCTCTCTCTCTCTCTCTCTCCCCTCTCTTCCTCTCCCCCTTTTCTCTCTCTCTCTCTCTCTCTTTTCCCCTCTTCTCTCCTCTCTCCCCCTCTCTCTCCCCCTTCTTTCTTCCCCTCTTCCGACCCGGGGGTTCCCCCCGTCCAAAATTCCTTCCCCTTTCTCCCCTTTTTTTCCCCCGGGGGGCTCTTCTTTCCCCTCACCTCCCTCCCCCAAAACTTTCCCCGTTTCCTTTTCTCCCCCCTCTTTTCCTCTTCCCCCTCTTTCTCTTCCGTCTCCCCTTCTCTCTTCCTCCTCTCTTCTCTCCTTTTCCCTCTTCCTCTCCCCTTCTCTCCCCCTTCTCCTCTCTCTCCTCTCCTCTCTCTCTCCTCTCTCTCCCCTCTCTTCCCCTCTCTCCCCTCTCTTTTCTTTTCCCTCTCTCTCTTCCCCTCCCCTCTCTTTCCCTCTCTCTCTTTCCCTCTCTTCGTTTTTCCCCCCCCTCTCCTCTCTTTCCCTCTCCTTTCTCCCCTTTTCCTCTCTCTCCTTCTCCCCCCTCTCTCTCTCTTTTTCTCCCCCTCTCCCCTCTCTTTTCTCCTCTCTTTCCTCTCTCTCTCCCCCTCATCTCTCTCCCCTCTCTCTCCCCTCTACTCTCTCTCCCCTCCCTCCTCCTCTCTCTCTCTTCTCTCTCTCCTCCCCTTTTCCCCCTCTTTTCTCTCTTTTCTCCTCGCCTCTCCCCTCTTTTTCCTCTCTCTCTGCTCTTCTCCCCTCTCTCCTTTTTCTCCTCTCTCTCTCTCTCCCTCCTCTAAATTCTCTTCTCTCTTTTCCTCTCCCCTTTTCCCCTCTCTCCCCCTCTCCTCCTCCCCCGCCCCTCCTCCCCTCTCCTCTCCCCTCCCCCCCTCGTTCTCTCTTTTCCCCTCTCTCTCTCCTCCTCTCTCCCCTCCTCCCCCTTATCCCCTCCCCCTCTCCCCCCCTTCTCTCATCTCTCCCCCTCTCCCCTTCCTTCTCCCCTCTCCCCTCTTCTCTCTTCTCCTCTCTCTCTCCCCTCTCTCCCTCTCTCTCTCTCTCTCCTCTCTCTCCTCTCTCTCCTCTCTCTCCTCTCATCCTCTTTTTTTTCCTTTTCCTCTCTCCCTCTCGTTTTTCTCTCCCCCTTTTAAAATCCTCTCCCCCTCTCCCCCTTTTCCTCTCTTTCCTCTCCCCTCCTCTTTTTTTCCCCTCTCCCCTCTCCCCCTCCCTTCTCTCTCCTCTCTCCCCCCCTCTCTCCCCCCCTCTCTCTCCCCCCTCTCTCTCTCTCTCTCTCCCCTCTCCCCCTCTCTCCCCTCCTCTCCCCTCTCTTTCTCTCCCTCTCTCTCTCCCCTCTCCCCCTCTCTCTCTCTCTCCCCTCTCTCTCTCTCTCTCTCTCTCGTCTCTTTTCCTCTCCTCTCTCTCCTCTCCTCTCTCTCTCTCTCTCTCCCCCTCTCCATCCCCCTCTCTCTCCTCCCCTCCCCTCTCCTTCCTTTCCCCTCTCTTCTTTCTCTGCCCTCTCTGTCTCTCTGTGTCTGTCTCTCTGTGTTTTTCCCTCTCTGTGTCTTCTCTCGTGTCTGTCTCCTGTGTCTGCTCTTTGTGTCCTCTTTCTCTGTCTGTCTCTCTCTCTGTTCCCCTCTTTTCTCTCTCTGTTCGGGTTCCTCTCTCCCCTGTTCTCTCTCTCTCTCTCTCTCTCTCTCTGTCTCTGCCCTCTCTCTGTCTCTCTCCTCTCTCTTTTCCTCTCTCTCTCCTCTCTCTCTCTCTCTCATCTCCTCTCTCTCTCTTCCCCTCTCCTCTCTTCCCCCTCTCTCTCTCTCTTTTCTCTCCTCCCCTTTCTCCCTCTCTCTCTTTTCTCTCTTCTCTCCTCTCTCTCTTATATATATAAGGGCCCCCTTAATTTGAATGATACTAAAACCCACTAAAATTACTGGCAGGTCCGAGGAAAACTCAGTATCTGTTTCTCGCTTTATTGGGGAACCGACACTTTAATTTTAAAAAGGGGGTCTTTGACGCGGTAAAACGGGGCGGGGGGAAGGCGGAGGCGGCGTCAGCTCCTACGGGTTGGGGGGAAAAGGTGTTCGGGGTTTAAAGGAACGGACTCGGACTGACCCCTTCGGGAAAAAAAAAAATTTTTCTGGTCACTTCCGCCCAGGGGTTGGGGGGCCCCCCCGTTGCCCTCGGTCAAACCCCCCCCAGGGTTTTCTCGTTATCCCCCGAAGGTTTAGGTCATGACCCGGGGGTCAGCAGCTGCCCACCAAAATCCTTGATTAATGGATTCACCCCGCTCACCCGTTTCCCATTTATAGATGTCCCCCCTGCTCTGGGCCCCCTACCCTCCCTCGCCCCGAGGCGCTGATAAACTGCTTTCCCCCTCAAGGGTGTCCCTACTCGCCCGCCCCGGGGAAAAGCCTTTTACGGCCCAAAGTAAACGTCCCTCCTCCACGGCGCCGGTCCTCATCCACCTCCCGTCCTGTGCGGCGCCCCCCCTTCCTGTCCCCCCATCCGGGGTCCCCGTCCACGGCGCCCTATACGCAAGTTCCCCCGTCGTAGCGCCCCTATTCTGTAGACGGGGCCCCCAAAATGGTGATTCCTAAATCCCCAGTTATCACGGTTTTCCCCGCCATCGCCGCGGGGCCCGGGGTGTGGGTATATGACCAGCTAATACAACCCCGAACATGCACACAAAAGGGGCCCAAAAATAGGTTAGAAAAGATATGACAGGGGTGTTTTTGGGGGGGGGGGTACTACACACTACGACCGTTAAAAAAAACCGATGATTTTTTTTTTTTTTATTATTATTTTTTGTCTTATTTCCCCTTTTTTTTTTTTTGAAGACCGGAAAGTCAAAGGGGATCCGCAAAGATCAAATTGAACCCCGAGCGTTTTCCCATAAAAAGGGTAGAGTAAGAAATGCAAACTAATATACAAGTAATCCGTGCCTATGGCTTGCTGTTTTTACAAGGATAGGGCCGTGATTGGGGACACGAGGAAGCACGCCGAGGGCCCTTAAATGCCGGGTGCGATCCCCTCCCTTGTGCATCCGATACCTTTCGCATACACGCGCCCCAAAAACTAATAAGAGGAGCAAAAATTTCCAACAAGGTAAAATAAACAGATAGATGAAGGGTTTAGGGGAAAGTTTTGACATCAAACCCCACTCCGCTCCTGAACCTTACTAAATGCCCCTAGATGCAGCTCCCGGGGTTGTGACGTTTTATTTTCTGGGAAAGGTTTTGGAAACGCTTTGGCCCAAAACGCTAAAGGGGTCGGGAGTTTACTCCGTGACGAAAGGGTTGATTGCCGGAACTTTTATGACAGAGAAAACCAAACCCCCATGATGAGGTAGGGCAAAGGTTTCCCCCAATAACCTTCTGGCTGAAACTCCTCGCAAGCAATTGTGGCGCCGTTGATTTTAGAAAAAGGGTTTATTTTCCCCCCTGGAAAGCCTGAGCAGAAAAACGAAGTTGATCTCTCACCTCCTCGAAGGGGAAAAAGTGGGGGATCAAGCCCCCTGAAACAAGACCAGCACAAGATGGGGGGTCTTAAGAATGAAAGGGAAAGGTTTAAAAAAAAGCACACGAAAGGTTTTCCTTTTTTAGGGTTTAAACGGGGGGGCCTAAGAATCAGAGGAAGGGGAAAAATTTGAGCAGACCTCCTACTCTCTAAATAATGTGTGGGGCCCTGAACCATGTTTATGAACTGTTTTTTTTTTTTGTGGGGAAGGGGGGTACCGGGACCCCCAAAAAAGTAGAAGCGCACTGGAATAAAACATCAGCCCAGAGGCGGGGAGGAAAGACCCGGGCTAGCGTAAAACCCAGTGCGTTTTTTCCCTTTAAAGGGAAAAAGTCTTTACAGAAAATGAAATCCCTCTTAAGTCCCCCGCCCCCTGTCAAAAGCGAAAACAGTCAGGGGGGACACCTCCTGTGCGCCGCACGAAAGAAGGGGTGTTTGGGGCCCAAAATATTTAATTTGCTTTTGTAATTTTTTTTGACTGTGCTCGAATGAAAAACAGTTTTAAAATTAATGAGGTAAAAAGAGAAACCTTTTTTTTACTGTGCCTACCTCTGACCGAAACCCTTTCCTTGCACCCTTAAAAACAGTAGCTAATTCCTGAACTTGTGCGCCACGTGTTTACAGCTGGGGAAAGGTCCCAAACTGTGAACTACAACGATAACTTTTCCCTTTTACTTTTCCCGAATTCGGATGTAAAGTGTCGTCATCCACAACTCCGGAAAAATAAGTGCGCAAAATTTCCCCCAAAATTGAATAATCCCTTTCCGGCCCCAAAACCCGTAAGGGGTGAGAGGCCCCACGAAAGAATTTTAACTCTGCAATCTCGATGATAAGAACGATTGAAAAAGGGGAATTTATGTTCATCCCGAGAAAAAAATCTTGGTAAAGGTTTTTCACGAAAAGAAAATTTAAATGGGCCCTGTGGTATAGCCTGAGCTTTGGAAAGCGTTTTTTGATTTGGGATAAAAGAGAAAACCCGGGCCCCCAAATGGGGTTGGGTTAAAAGGGAAAACCTTTCCCCGGGCCTCAACCACAGCCCCCGTTGATTTTTCCGTTTCGCGGCAGGGGGATGCGAGTCTCCTCCCTGAGGCAACCGCATCCTGGAAGGGAGAGCCCGATATCCCCCACCACAAAGACCACATAAAAAATTATCACACAAACCATTACAAGAGAAAATGAATAGGGTGATAATGGTCCGTCCTAAATGACGGGGCAGGAAAGCATGCAATTTGCAGCTAAGTAAAAGGGGTAGAAAACCCAAAACCCCTACCGGGTAAACCCTATAACCTGACCCAAATCGCTAAATCTCGAGGACTAGTGCAAGTAATGGAAAAGAATGATGTATCAAACAAGGGTGATTAAAGAAGGACAAACCCTGATTCCCGACACTCCTAATACTGTCACCCCTTCAGGCGTCCAAAAAGGAACCCCCTGCACGAGCCTCGCGACAGACTTGCACTTTTGCCTTGTTGTTCTTTACTGGGCCCAAATTGGGAGGGAAACCCCCAAAAAACGGACTAAAATTAAGGGCCCCAAAAGTAGTATGAGCATGATTTTTTTTTTAAATACCAAAAGGGAAACCCACCCCCAAAATTTCGCACGAGCGTCTTTTTCTGGACTCAAATTTTTCTAAACACGAGACCTTGGGCAAACGCCTTTTTCTTGCTGAAACGCTCGCTGCTGCCCAGAAAAAAAATCCCCACATAATTGTCCGCCAAAAAGGGGGGCGCGGCCTTCCCTCTCCAGGATTCGTAAGGCAGCCCTTGTCCTGTCCCGTGGGGAAAATTTGGGGCTATCGCCCAGGGGGAAAATGATAAAGGGAAATTTTATGGCCGCTGGACGGTGGGGGGGAAGAACTCCCAATTTGTCCTTGCTGTCGTCCCCAGTTGAAAGCCCAAAAAGGTTGGGAAAGGATTTTATTTAAACGTTCCGTAATGCCCTTAAACCTTTGGACGGAACGGCAAAAAAAGTTCACCTGCGTCACATGTACGTGCTTTGAGGGCTAACACCTATTTCCAAAATCGGAACCGTTATCCGAGCTTAAAAATTGTGGGAAAAACCGTGACGGGGAACAAAATTAAAAGGGCATGAAATGGGTTTCGTGACGGGGCAACCCCAGCCTTTTACGGGGCCCCCCAAAAACTCGCAGTGCGGGGAAAAAATTGGGCCAAAAAACACTAGAATGTGTTTGTTGGGCCCGACCGTGATGTGGTGAAACCCGAAAAAAGTGTCGCATGGGCACTTTCCTTTCCAGGGAAAAACCCGGAAAATCGCATAATTTCAGGCGCGGGATCGCTTGTGGGGACCCTTGTACAAGGGGACGTCTTGCAAGACCTGACGTGATTTTGCTAAACCCCTTCGTTACTAACCGCGGAAAATAAAACCGGGTTTCGGGGGCAACTGCACTGCCTTATGAACCCCAATGGGGCTGCCTCAGGTATTCATGGCAAAACTTCAAAACAAAGCGGGACTAAAATTTCCGGGGACACCAGGACTTCTCGGGCATCCGTCTGCCCCACCCATAAAAATTTGCTTCGGCTGGGGTCTCCGAAATAACAGTCCCGTGTCGTCAAGAAAAAATTCCCTTTAAATGGCCAAACCCCCTTTAAACCCTTTGGGGGGCTGCCGTGCCCTTGGTAAGGCTCGAATGAATTTTTGGCCTTTAAAATTTTTTCGGCACGCTGGGCCCCATATACCTCGTCCCTTTTTTCAGCGGTTTCCAAAAGGGGGGAACCTGTGAACCCTATTCCCAACAGCTGCGAAGGGAAACTAAATGAAGGGGGGGAAAACACAGCGTCGTCCCGCTTCAAAAAAATTGCGATTTTCGATTGGCGCACGTGACCCCGTGTCAGCGGCGAAAATTTGCGGGGGGCCCCAAAATCACAAAAGTAAAATCGAAAACGCCCAGGGTACCTGGTAACGTGCCCTAAAACCCCTACGGTCATTACCTTTAAACGCGTGAGCGGGAGTGGTCTGTGTGAAACCCTGACCTTTTTACCCCCGTAAATTCTCTGAATACTTAAAAGCCCCTACAATCGCCACATCTCCCCATCGGTGACCGAGTAAATTTTTTCTGCACTAGGGGAGGGAACCCCCAAATAGCCCAAACCCCATAGGCGCAGATTCCCTTCCCTGCTCCGGGTTAAAAAAACTTTCCCAGCCCAACATTCGACGCGTCTGTGTGGGTTTATGACCTCACCTTCGGCGATAAAAAGAGAAAAGCCTGGAGGGGGTAGCCCAAAGGGGAGGTCAAAGACCCAGGAGGGCACACTGCCTAGCCAAAATCCTTGATTAATGGATTTTCACCTCGGGTCAGGGGAGATTTCCCCTATTTTTTAGATGTTAAAACTCTTTTCTCCCCTCTCTCCTCCTCCATCCTCTCTTCTCTCTCTCGGTTTTCTCTCTCTTTTCCCCCTCTCTCTCTCATCTCTCTCCCCTCTCTCTCTCCCTCTCTCCCCCCCCCCTTTTCTCTCTCTCCCCCTCTCACTCTCTCTCCCCCTCTCTCCTCTCTCTCTCCTCTCTCACTCTCTCCCCTCTCTCTCTCTCTCTCTCTCCTCTCTGTAGCTCCTCTCTCTCCCTTTTCTCTCTCTCTCTCTCTCCTCTCTCTTTTCCCTCTCTCTTTCCTCTCTCTCCTCTCTCTCTCTCTTCTCTCTCTCCTCTCTCTCCTCCCTTCTCTCCTCTCTCTCTCTCTCTCTCTCTCTCTCTCTCTCTCTCTCTCTCTCTCTCTCTCTCTCTCTCTCTCCTCTCTCCTCTCTCTCCTCGCTCTTCTCTCTCCTCGCTCTTCTCTCTCCTCGCTCTTCTCTCTCTCTCTCTCTCTCTCTCTCTCTCTCTCTCTCTCTCTCTCTCCCTCTCTCTCCTCTCTCTCTCCTCTCTCTCTTCTCTTCTCTCTTCTCTTCTCTTCTCTTCTCTTCTCTTCTGTGTGTGTGTGTGTGTGTGTGTGTGTGTGTGTGTGTGTGTGTGTGTGTGTGTGTGTGTGTGTGTGTGTGTGTGTGTGTGTGTGTGTGTGTGTGTGTGTGTGTGTGTGTATGTATGTGTGTGTGTGTGTTTTACAGTGTTGGATAGAAGAAGGAACGAAGGACCTTGCTTTCTTCTCCTTTTTGTGAGCGAGGGTGCAGACTAGCGCTTATCGCAGAGAAAGGTCGGCGGTGGGTGTGAGGAGTAAGTAGGTACCTGAGAGGAACAAGGCGTAGAGGTGGGCGTGGCACTTCGGGAGCACGGCTGTGTCGGGGGACAAAGTCGTCTGTATATGTGTATCAAGAGACAGGCGGACAAAGCGGGCAAGCTAAAAACGCCCTAATCTTGGAAAGCGGAAGAACTGGCTTGGTTGGCGCGTACGTTATCGAAGGGAGATAAGATAACGCCGCTATGCGCTACATATACCTGTCCCGCCTTATTCTGCCGGTAAGCACGATGACGAGCGGACCTGAAGGCACCAACAGCGGCACCGCCTCCCCCAGCAGCCACGGAGACGCCGCCGCCGCCACCCGAATCCCGGACTCCGTGATGGAGGCGCTGAAGGAGCTGCAGCAGCGCACGGGGTTCCCGATCTCGCAGGAGAACGGGCAGCGCAGGTACGGCCCTCCGCCCTCGTGGGACGGCCTGCCGCCACCCAAGGGCTGCGAGGTGTTCATCGGCAAAATCCCGCGCGACATGTTCGAGGACGAGCTGGTGCCGGTGCTGGAGCGCGCAGGGAAGCTGTACGAGGTGCGGCTCATGATGGAGACGGCGAGCACCAACCGCGGCTACGGCTTCGTGCAGTTCACGACGCGCGAGGAGGCCGAGAATGCCCTGCGCAGCCTCAACAACCACGAGGTCAGACCCAACCGCTTTCTGGGCATCATGCGGAGTGTGGACAACAACCGCCTGTTCGTGGGCGGCATCCCCAAGAACCGGTCTCGCGAGGAGGTGCAGGAGGAGATGCGGCGAGTGACGGAGGGCGTCGTCAAGATCATCCTTTACCCGTGCGTGAACGACCGCACCAAGAACCGCGGCTACGCCTTCGTCGAGTACGAGAGCCACAAGGCGGCTGCCATGGCGCGCAGGAAGATGTTCACGGGGCGCGTGCTGCTGTGGGGCAACACGGAGGTCAAGGTGGACTGGGCCGAGCCCGAGCTCGATGTCGATAAGGACGTCATGGCTAAGGTATGTGGCAACGCTCTCTCGGCGCGCGCGCTACAGGCCCTTAAGGGACCTACGCGGTTGTAGAATGGTCCGTGTTTGGAGGAACCAGGACCGGAAATTCTATCAAGCGAACGTGGGAAAAAAGGTTGTATTCAATTTCAGCTCATCTGTCTTTTGATATTCTGTTGACGGTGAATAATATTCGCCTCGCGTATCTTCAAAAAGTAAAATGGGTAGAACGAAATAACACCATTTACTACAAAGATTTAAGCTTAATCTGATCCTACATCCCCCTCCTCTTCCCTCCTCCTCCACCTTCATCTGTTCCTCCCTCCTCTTTCCCAATCCTCCTTCTTCGCTTAACCCATCCTCTTCCTCTTCCTCCTCTTTACCCATAAACCCCCTCTTCCTCTTTCCCCATCCTCCTTCTCTACCTCCTCCTCCTCCTCCTTCATGCCACCTCCTCATATCCCCTTCAACCTTCCCATGGCGGCCGTAATCAGGCAGAATTTGAGATACGAGGTGTGACACGCACTTGTTATCAGGCAGCCTGGTCCCCCCCCCCCCCCCCCATCTTAACATCATAATCCCGTGTTACGTTATCAGCGCCCAGCCCGTCCGCCCGCTTCGAACTCCTTTGGGCGTCGTGACATTTTTAGGTAATATTTCGTAATCTATTTTTTCACTTTTAAGTCGCCTAGATCTGGGCGTGGGAACTTTTTTTTTCTTTATTTTTTTCTTGGCTTAATTGTACTTGTTTTTATTTTGTTTTTTGATTGGTTTGTTATTACTAATATCACCATTGTCATTATCGTCATTGTTATTACCGTTATTATCATCATCACTACCAAATCATCATCATCATCGTCATCAGTATTATTATTACAGTTATTATTATTACTACTACTACTACTATTACCATTAATAGTACTAATGAATATGACTAGTTTTGTTTTGGTTTGGTTTGATATTTTAATTCATGAAAAAGTTTACTTCAGTATGTAACATATTTATTTTCTTTATTATTTCACCTTTATGTTTATTTGATTCTCTCGCTCTTTCTTTCTGTCTCTCTCCTCTTCTCTCTCTCTCTCTCTCTCCTTCCTTCCTCCCCCTCTCTCTCTCCTTCTTATCTCCTCCCTCTTTGTCCCTCCCTCCTTCCTTCCTTTCTTCCCTCCCTCTCTCCTTCTTTCTTATCTCTCTCTCTCTCAAACCTACCTTTACGAAAAAGAACATGGCCTATTTTTTGTTGGTTATCTTAACGATTCATAATAATTCAAAATTGTGGTAATTTATAATTCACTTTTCTTGGTTTGTCGTCTGATCTTTTTCTTTTATCAGTTGTCAGCTAAGATTCTTATCTCTATATCTCTCAGGTGTTACCCATTTTTTTTTTTTTCAAACCGATGTATTCGCTCGGCACTTGTAGGTAAAGGGGCCGCAGAACCCTTTTTTTATTTTTGAGTTTTGAGTTTTGGTTTCGCATTTTTTTTTCTTGTTATTATTATTTTTAATTTATTTGTTTTATTTTATTTTCGAAAGATTTTTTTTTCTGTTTCGCCTACTGTTTATCCTTTTTTTTTTTTTTTTTTTTTTTTGTTATCCAATGTATTGCTGTATTTGTTTTTATTATTATTGTTATTATTATTATTATTATTATTATTATTATTATTATTATTATTATTATTATTATTATTATCATTATTACTATTATTGTTGTTGTTTTGTTATTATTATTGTTATTGTTATTAATTTTGTTATTGTTATTATTATTAACACCACCACCACCATGATGATGATAATAATAATGATAATAATAATAAAATTAAGAAAAAAAAAAAAAACTGAGAATGATGATGATAATATTAATATTAGTGTTAATAGTAGTAATATTAATAACAGTAATGATAATAACCATGGTAATGATAATGGTGAGCATGATGATGAAAATGATAATGATGATGATGATGATAATAATAATAATAATAATAATAATAATAATAATAATAATAATAATAATGACAGTAATGATAATAATAATAATTATGATAATAATAATAATTATGATAATAATAATGATAATAATAATAACAACAAAAAAAAATAATATATAATAATGATACTACTACTACTACTACTAATACTGCTAATGATAATACAAGCAATTTGTAATAAAATTAATAGCAAAAATAAAAATGGTAATAATAATAGTAATAATAATAACTGTAACAATGATAATTGTGATAATAATAATAAATAATGATTATAATAATAACAATGATAATAATAGTGATGATACTAAAAATAACACTACCATAAATACTAGTATTAATATTGATACCAATACTAATAATAATGATAATAATAATAATGATGATAATAATGATAATCATCAAATATAATGATGATCATCATCAATAACGGTATGCTCATGTTTGAGCAGCCGTGGACCTCTCCACCATCCTTCGCCACTAAACTCGATCTTACGCTTTTCTTTCCACTTGTACCATCGACAGCCCGCAAATATCTTTGATGTTGCCGCTCAGTCTTGTCTTCGGTTTGCCTCTTCCTCTGTTTCCTATCACCATCCCTGTCAGCAAGTCTTTCTCCTGTTCAAGATGTCCAACAGCCGGTCTTTACAATTTATTTTTCTCAGCACTTCTTCTCTGTCCAGCTAATACCAGTACTCGTCTGTAATATTTCAAAACTATTGATCTTTTTCTTGTCTATCTACTTCAGCACCCAACACTCAGAACCATATGATGCAATTGGGAAAACTAATGAGTTCAATAACCTCAGCTTTGTCCGTAAGGTAATGCTTCGGTCTTTCCAGATGTTATTGAGAGCAATTGTGGCGTTTTTGGCAATGGTAATTCTTCTTTTTTATCTCCGGTGAATCATCATATGTATTAGTTAAAACAGCTCCAAGATAAGTGAACTCTTTCACATTTTCCACAATCATTCCATTGATTGTAACATGTTCATCATTGTTCATTGCCGGTTATCTTTGAATCTTCATGATCTTAGTTTTCTTGGCATTAAGAAACAAGCCAGCCTTAATACTACTACTAATGACGACGATGATGATGATGATGATTATGGTGATGATGATGATGATGATGATGATTATGGTGATGATGATGATGATCACAATAATAATGTATGTATGTGTGTGTGTGTGTGTGTGTGTGTGTGTGTGTGTGCGTGCGTGCGTGCGTGCGTGTGTGTGTGTGTATTTTTTAAACACGGCTAGCGATTTTTGAAAAAGAAAAGTATGTCGCTGAAATCTTTCAGGGATTTAAGATAACTCTTGAAACCTAATGCTGCGTGACACTTCATGATGGATGATCCATGTTTTATGATAAAGCTACTCAGTCTCTGTTTCTTTCTCTCTCTTTTCTTTACTCCCTCCCTCCCTTTCTCCCCTCAGTTAATAACACACACACACACACACACACACACACACACACACACACACACACACACACACACACACACACACACACACACACACACACACACACACACCACGCTATACGTTGTGTGTTGTTTTTGTTCGAGTTTAGATTTGTCTTGTTCACTAATAACCGGTAAATTAATATCATGTATGTCATCTCATATAAAGCATATAATTTAGAGTAAAATTACAAAGATGATTTCTAGTTACACTTTATTTGAAAACACCTTTAAAGGAAACAACCATAATTCAGAGCTGTTAAGTTGACTGACGTTATGAGAGAGAGAGAGAGAGAGAGAGAGAGAGAGAGAGGAGAGAGAGAGAGAGGAGAGAGAGAGAGAGGAGAGAGAGAGAGAAGGGGGTGGGGGGAGGCTCATGAACTTACGGACATCTATCATATTTTGCTTGTAATACATCACGGTATACCAAGCTTCGTAAACTGTTACAAGCCCGAATATATTGATCACTTTTCCGTCACGAATGTAGTAAGGAGGGAGGGAGAGAGAGGGGGTGATAGGGGGAGAGAGGGAGAGAGAGGGGGAGAGAGGGAGAAAGAGGGGGAGGGAAAGAGAGGGAGAAAGAGGGGGAGAGGGAGAAAGAGGGAGAAAAAGGGAGAGGGAGAAAGAGAGGGAGACAGAGGGGGAAAAAAGAAAAAGAGGGATGGAGGGAGAGAGGGATGGAGGGAGAGAGGGATGGAGGGAGAGGAGGAGGAGGAGAGGAGGAGAGGAGAGGGGGGGGGAGAGAGGGATGGAGGGAGAGAGGGAGGGAGGAGAGAGGGAGGGAGAGAGAGGAGGGAGAAGAGAGGGAGGAGAGAGAGAGAGAGAGAGAGAGAGAGAGAGAGAGAGAGAGAGAGAGAGAGAGAGGTGGAGGGAGGGAGGGAGACGGTGAGAAGGAGGGAGAGAGAGGGCGAGAGGGAGGGCGAGA
>NC_051395.1:18270370-18285370 GCF_015228065.2 Penaeus monodon | reverse complement strand
AAAAAAGGAAAGAACTAGCAAACAGACACGCATTTTGATACTCACACCCACTTACTAAATATTTTTTTTCTGAGAAATACAACTTAGCTATAATAAATAGATAAATAACTAAATGAACAGGAAGAAAAATTTTAAAATTATGTAAATAAAGATATGTGAGTATACATATATAGATATATAAAATACTGTATATACATATGTGTATGATACACATACATTTATACATACATCCATACATATAAAATGTACTGTATACAAGGTAATTCATGATAAATGATTATAAAAAAAATCAAGAAATCATTACTTGATATAACAGTCAAAAATCCCATACTTGGTAATATTTTATTTTCTGACAAAACTTTCTCCCCAAGGTTACTTATATCTAAATCAAAGGTTATTAGATAATGTAGTAAACCCCTAAACACTGGGCATTTCAAATTAAAAAAAAACATCTGGTATGCTATGGATACTGGTTGCTACAGTCAAATTTACTTAATCTGTTAGATATATTCATATAATATGAATTTCACATTGATATAACAAAAAACACTGATTGAATCAGTTAAGAATTAGATGAAACATTTAATAGGTATCTTTATGTCAGGTAAATACAAAAAATAAAAACAAAAATGCTGAACACAAATACTCATACATAAAACTTGTTTAATCTCTGATTAATATATATTACAGTTTCATACTACAAAATTCTCATCTGTACCCTAGCATAATGCTAAAGATGCATAATTTGCCCTTTACAACACATTTTCCAACTGAATCAGAGAGTTCAGTTTTAATGGTCTCTTACACATTATAATATTTTCTGCACAGGAGACTACTGGAGGGTTTCAGGAACAAGTGTTTCTCTTCTTCCACATATAGGGTTAATGGGGATAGTGACACTCCTTTGGGTACATTTGCACCATTTCATACAAATTTTAAGTTCTGAATCATGTCTACATATAACACCTTGCTAAATCATAAGTTGTGCTTATTATTACCTTAACGACTGTATTTATCTAATGTGCTAACATGTACACTGGTCTTGCATCATTTATTATGGTTTTAATATCAGC
The DNA here is from genome assembly GCF_015228065.2 of Penaeus monodon. NCBI lineage: Eukaryota > Metazoa > Arthropoda > Malacostraca > Decapoda > Penaeidae > Penaeus > Penaeus monodon. The sequence continues at coordinate 18,284,297 of NC_051395.1, read as the reverse complement.
ATAAATGTGTGTATCAGCAGTGAGAGGACAGTCTTCATTATCTTTAAAAGATTCCCTATACTTTCTATTCATAGGTGAACTTTGTAAAACTACATGAAAACAAAAAACAACTAAAATTTGCATCAACATTTCGTATAAATGTGTGAGTACTTTAAGGTAAAGATGATATCTTAAAAACACCTTAACATACAAAGGTTGTACACTTAAGAACATACACTATATACACTTGACAGTGGATGAAATTATATATATGGGTAAACTATACTTGTTTCACTTTTACTGAGAGTGACACCCTGTTCATGATGTACTGGCATTTCAAGACAAAATCTATTGATATTAAGATTCATGAAAAAAATGCCTCGTCTAAATAACATAACAAAAATATCTTGTTTTCACTGGAAATTACATAGTCATATACTACATTCCAAATTAATTACACTCTCATTCCAAGAAAGTAGTAATGATTGGTTACAGTTGGCTAAGCCACTAAACTAATTGCAAATAAAATAGTTTTGGGAGGTTGTTTGGCAGTGCAATTGTGCCTTGTGATTCTCCACCACATTTACATAATTCCATAAAGTTATATAATGTTAACAATGGCAAGGCAACGATACATTGAAAGCTAGATCCATAGCACCATCATTTAGTATTTTCTTTTCAACAAAACAAAAATGATTAGAGAAACTGGAAGGTTCTACAGAAAAAACTCACAAGAAAAAGAGGTGTCAAAACTTTCACTTTGTCATTTGTTACTAATAAGCCTTCACAATACCAGTGCCTCATACATGAATTTAACATAATTATTGCAATAAAACAAATAACATAATCTTATGATCCAGGAACTAAATGTAGTCTTATGATGCAGAAACTAAACAGAATCTGATATTGCAGCTTGCAATTTTTCCACATAAGTTGTTCTCCGATATACCAGATGAACAAAAACTAGAAAGGACAATTAACCTCATCTGATACTTTGTGCTTTCTTGGAGGATTTTATGTCGAAGAAGAAGAAGAAAATAAGCAGATAATGGAATGGCTGCCATGCATATACAACATACTACTAACCTGTTAATCATGACTTTATATGGAAATGAATGGAGGAAAGAACAGACTCCAAAACTATACATGCATTTTCTGTAATGAGAATGTGCAAGTTAACTCTTAGCCACCGGGGATCACATGTATGTACATGCCATGCCCACTGTAAGTTTGATTTATTCATTGTTTTTCACATAGATGGCTCCAAAAGTACTTAGTCACCAATGAGCCCATAATAAGTACTACCTATCTCACCTATTTACCCTTTTCCTTGAAAAATGTTCTGATATCTAATATTACTGTTAGTAATGTCAATAACACTATAATAATCATAATGTCTATAATAAAAATAGGTAAAATTATTATTTAAAAAAATGTAACAATAATAATAATAATAATAATAATAATAATAATAATAATAATAATAATAATAATAATAATAATAACAATAATAATAATAAATCAATAAACTCAAGGAAGGGTGAAATTAGGTGAGGTTAAAAGGTTGACTAATTGACTCCTTTGTGGCTAAGCACTTGCAGAGCCATCTATTTGCAGACATTTTTGAAAACAATACTACAGTGAACACATTATCCCACAGGCTTTGGTTTAAAAGAATTTCACACAGCTCTTCAGGCATTTAACTTGGTCTTACCTCCAAGGCAATCTGAAAATATTATTCTCTCTCTCTCTCTCTCTCTCTCTCTCTCTCTCTCTCTCTCTCTCTCCTCTCTCTCTCTCTCTTTTTCTCTCTCTCTCTCTCTCTCTCTCTCTCTCTCTTTTTCCCTTTCTCTCTCTCTCTCTCTCTTTTCATTCCCTTTCCTTATTACAGTATTCATCTACATTTACTCTTTTCTATCACATTATTCCTTCCTATTTACTTGTTCTTACTGCCTTACTCCTCCCCCTTCTTATTACCTTTTCCTGCACCACCGCCATTTAATTTTTTTTTTCTAATTCTACTTTTAGACATCACCAATTACTGAAGAAAAAGTTGAAGAAACTTATCAGAATAAACTACATGTTCTCTGAACCATTAGCTGGAGATGGTAATTCAGGATTATCTTTTGATACTACAGGAAACAAGCTGACTGTTTGACTGTTAAAAGACTAATAAATGTAGGCTACAATAGCATAATCTGTATAAGGAACAAAATTATGTTTAATTTTCATGACAATATTGAAATTAAAATGAATATTATTGCATAATAAAGAAATCATTAGAATTAAAATAAAAACTCAAATTTTGACAAAAATTGTATTTAAGTTTACATTACTTCCAGTGTGTGTGGAGGTTGGCAAGGGTAGGGACAGGTTTGGGTGGGTATGTAATGATGATAATAATAATAATAATAATAATTTAGTTATATTCCATTTGTTACAATGTTTATTCTTAGTTAGACTGACTTTCATTTTGTTTCTAAATTACCCAGTGTGTAAGGAATGGCCAGGGTACATCCACTGGTGGTGTGGGGGAATTGAACGCGGGTCAGCAAAATTGCCAGATAAGACCGCTACCACTGCACCACACATGAAGTGTTTATCTGCTGGGTAGGTATAAGTGTATGGGTAATTATAGATGTTTGAATGGATGTGGGTGGGTAGATGGTGTGTTAGGAAAGTCGGTATTCATGTGCTGGATATGTGCGTGTTGTATTTGTGTTTGTGTGTGTGTGTGTGTGTGTGTGTGTGTGTGTGTGTGTGTGTGTGTGTGTGTGTGTGTGTGTGTGTGTGTGTGTGTGTGTGTGTGTGTGTGTGTGTGTGTGTGTGTGTGTGAATGTTTGTGTGCGTGTATGTGCATGCATGCCTACATATATATCACATACTTTTCCTGTTCCTCAACTTCTACCTCCCTACAATCATTTAATTAACTTCTAATTGCTTTTGATGCCTCCCAAGCATGAACTAAAATAAGATAAAGGAATGTTAATGAATCAGTTTGAGAAATTTATTTGATACACTACCTTGGTTGTTGTCTAGAACATAAATAATCCAGCAATTAAATAATAAATAAATAAATAATCAAATGATTATGATTATGATTACACAAGTGAATATATATAGGAATAAAAGCATATTTTCTCTGACATTCGTAATATTTCTACAAACCATTACTACAATAAATACTAATTTGGGATATTACCTTTAAAAGAATTTATAAAAACTGCATGATACTCCAAAAGAGAATTCCATAAATACTTAATAAAAAAGTGCAATCCTCATTGCATATCTATATTCTTATGATCAACCAACTGGTGCTGGATACATGTACAGTCCACAATAAAATTTTTCCAATTTTGTATGAACAAATAAATTCACAAGTACTTATTTACTAAAGAGTCTACCTTATCTCACCTGTTTACCTTATTCCTTGAATTTTCAGGATGTTTTTTTTTTAATTACTATTACTATTGCTGACATCATCATCATTATCATTATCATCATAATAATAATAATAATCACAACAACAAAAATAATCATGACAATAATTATGATAATAATAATAATAAAAAATAATAACAGCAACAATATTAATTATAATAATGATGGTGATGATGATAATAGTAATAATAACAACAACAAGAATAATAAAAGTAGTAGTAGTAGTAGTATGAAAATTTAACAAATGGGGTAATCAAGTGAAGGTCAGGTATGCTCAGTAATCGACTCCTTGGTGACTATGTACTTCTGGAGCCAAACAAAATTAATAAACTAAAATCACAGTGGACGGCACTTATGCATGCACTAATGGTATCAATGGATTAACACAGCATCAGTAAACTAGTAAAACACCTTACATCACTAATGTTATTTCTACACACTGCACCATTTTCTTGAAATACTAATAAAGTTACCCTTCATAAACTTGTTAATAATGCACAAGTAGATCATCATCATGATCATCATGATCATCATCACTATCAATCAAAATCACAGGATTTCAGTTATCTAAGTTTGATACAATCTTGATGTACAAGATTGTATCACAGTTAGATATCTGAAAAAGTACTTTCTGATACTGACACAGCTGACTGGTGGGGACTGTTTTAATAAGAGATTTTGGAAATGTACATAAACGTTAAATCTGATTAGTATTATACTGATATACAGAAGAAAACAATATCTCCCTAAGACATATTCAGATTGCATTAATGGCACCCATACATGCATCAATCTTCGTATATGTTAATTTTCACATACAACTTTCACTGTCCTTCTATTATAGTGCCCTAATACCCTGTTGGTGTGTGCTTTTACCCACATCCCATATCTAGACATATCTTGTAAGCTTGCAAACATGATACTACTTAATTGTCAAATACACTACCAAATGTATTCTTTTCTTTTTTATAAATTTTGTGTAAAATACAATTGCTCATGAATGTGCATAGAAAATAAAATGCTTGATCCATTCCAATTTCATTATGCATAGTGAAATACACACATAAGATATAAAACTAAACAAAACAGCTACTAACAGATGACATTCAGAATGCAGTAACATCTGAAGGAAGTATTAGTGATTAATCCCTGTTTTATTACCAGATATGCACTATTTGGAAGAATATGATGTCAACACTGCCTGCATCTTACCTTACCTTACTGTCTGTTCTCATATCTAGAAATGTGTCATTGCTGATGAACACAGACACTAACAAATCAATGTCCACTCTCAGAACTGAGATTTGTAATAAGCATTTATAAAAATAATAGTATATAATAAGCACAAAAAAACAACAATAACTAAGCAATTTGGTTTTCTGCCTTATACACCCATGCACAATTTAATTGGGAAAAAAAGAAAAGAAAAGAAAAAAGAGTGAGAGAAAAAAAAAGGGTGAGAACAAAAATTGCTTGTGTATAGAAAAACCCAACAGAGTTTTCAGGTCAGGAATAAGGAAACCACCAGATCAGTTTGATGGTGCAATGAAAAAAGAGGAATGGAACACAAGAAAGAAATAATCAAAAGAAAAAAGAAGAAAGAATGAAAAAAAGAAAGAAGAGAGAGAGAGAGAGAGAGAGAGAGAGAGAGAGAGAGAGAGAGAGAGAGAGAGAGAGAGAGAGAGAGAGAGAGAGAGAGAGAATAAGAAAATGTTTTCTTAATATATGATGCATGTCACAGATATGTACTCTCCATCATATGTTTGCCACAGTTATTGAGTTGTGAAATATCATCCTGTAATGCATTCTTTGACTTTTAGTGTTTGGGCCATAAAACATATGTAGATACCATAAACTATTTTATTACATGAAAGCATCTGGAAGCTTTTTTCGTTCACTTGCTACATTCAACATGAAATTCTCCCAACAAGTAAAATAGAAAAATTGCACATCAACCATTGCAATGGACTTTCGTTTCTCCAGTATCAAGCTGCATATGGCACCATTCCTTACAAATAAGAAAGCAGAACATTATGAAAAATAATTTAAATACTAGTAAAAAAATATGTGCATCAAACAGTAAGATCATTGAATTAATATCTTCCCTGATTATCTGCATGTATACAAAAAAAAGTTTCCCAAATATACAGAATAAAAGACAAAAAGGATTAATAAAAGTTTTTATATACAAAATGCATCGAGATCCTTGACCAGATATACAGAAAAATCAAATAAAAGATTTTACACTGCTGTTAGATACTTAACAGAGCTCTCTGAAGTTATTATATAAATGTAACCTCCCATTCTTCTTGGACATTAAAAAAGAAGAAAAAACAAACAAACAAAAAAAGAAAAGGTAAAAAAACACCATCCTAGCCTGGTCCTTAATGTAAAACTAGACAAGAACTAATTCCTTGGACCTAGCATTGGAATGTCTTTCATTTTATTATCTAACTCTGATGACCTTACAGACGACGCACTTCAATAAAATTAAGAAAACATAAAGCCTTGTATCACTTTGTATCACCACAGTTGTTTAATAATTTCCATAGAAAGAAATGCTACCTTGTGATTTTCCAAAACTTAATGTTCATTTGAAATGCTGTTTTATACTCTTTAGAACTGATATAATATGAAAATAAGGACTAGATTTGCTAAACGGTTGATTACCCTAAAGATATTCACATCAATGCATTACAAAATGAAGATAAGACCTACATGAATCATTAGCTGCTAATCTATCAAGAGTGACTGACCAGCTTCCCCATTCTCTCTTACAGGTGGGTCGCTGGGAGTAAATACTGCACTCCCAGAAGGGGTAAGTTCAATGCTATCCTCCTCTTCGTGTTGATTTGCCAGCTGGTATCCTGCCGGCACGCCTAGGGTTCGACTTCGCCTGGCAGTGTAAATCACACACATTGATAACAACAAACAGAAGAGAGAAACAAAACTGACTGTTACAAGGATAAATGGATATACATGTGAATTGCCTACAACCTTTGTAAGGAGTGAGTGTGTAAGGGAATTTCCGAATGAAGCCAAGATGATCATAAGAGCACACATACGGTGAGTCACTCTCATGTACTGCGCCATCCAAAGGAGACTTGTTGGTAAGATAGGAGCTAGACCAAGGGCCATGAAAATAATGCCAGACCAAAGAAAATCATCCTTCCCATATGAACCAATGGCCAAGAAGACCGAGCCCATTGCTGCAAACAGAATAGATATTGTCAAGAGCTTTCCTGGTTTCAGTTTCAAACATCCAGACACTAATATGCAGAGAAATCTCACCAGACACACTAGGCCCCAGAAGAGAGCCTGACCATCTATGCCTGTATTCTGGATAACATCGAGTCCTGTGCCAGTATCTGTTGTAGCTAAAAGGTGATGTACTGCCCCTTGCAATGATTCAGCCATAAACATGAACACTGAAAATATGACCATGAAGACAAGGACTCTACTTTTGTTGATTTCACCCATGCTTCCATCATCTTGCTTCGATCTTGGTTCCCGTGGATTGTGGCAAAGGATGACAACTGATATTAATGCATTGAGAATAATAAAAATCCCAATACATATGTAGGCTAAGTGGACTTTAGTCACTCCATAATCTTTAAAACGCTGTGCCATATCATCCAAAAATTTATTATTTTCATCACTTCCAATACTATAGGTACCAGGCTTCTGGGAATGCATAACTGATGATATCCCGCTCTTATTTTGTTCATCCTCATAGGACTCCTCGCTGATTGGTTCATCACTTAAAGCCTCCTGTAGGCCCTGAGCCTCTGGTTCCTCTTCAGAATCATCATCCATATTTTCATCATCCACATTCTCTGGAGTTTCAATGTCTTCTTCCAAATCTTCTCTAAAATGGTCTTCATGATCTTCTTGCTCTGCTACTTCCTTGGGGTAAGGTACAAGAGGTAAATTGGGATCCTCTGTTGTCTCTGGCATATGGGTTGTAACAACTGTGGTTGCTGGAGTTGTGGTGGTAGTTGTTGTGATTGTTGTTGTTGTTGTGTGTAGTAGTAGTAGTAGTAGTAGTAGCAGTAGTAGTAGTAGTAGGAGCAGTGGTTGTGGAAGTGGCTGCAGTGGTAGTTATAGAAGTGATCTCAACAGCTGTAGGTTTAGGTGTGGTTGTGGTAGTAGGGAGAACAGTTGGCAATTTAACAAGAGAAGAATCTTCTGTTTCAACTGTAGTCTCATTCACCACAGGTTGGTTTTCAGTCTGCACAGCTTCCTCAACTTGCTCTGGCATCATTGTGATGTGCACCTCCGATGAAGTGGCATCATTATCACCAGAACCCTCTATTGACTGTTCAGCTTCAACAGATGCTGCAGTAGGAACGGAAATTTCCAGAGTTTGATTTTTGGACGGCTCTTGTTGAGGCTTAGGTGGGTTTACTTTTGTTTTCCCTTGGTCTCTGGAGGATGGTCGCTTCCATTTTGTATCATTATCAGGATGCAGTGCATTGCCATCAGTAAAATTGGGTTTCTTCATTGGGGGTTTTGTAGATGCAGCTCTTGCACTAGTTGTTGTCTCTGGCAATGTATAATCTGGTTCCACAGTCACTGATGTATCATTTTCATTCTCTAATGATGTCAAGAGATGATCAGATGTACTATTGACTACTAATATGGTGTCTTCAGTTGTGCCCTTAGGTAGTGTTAAAAGTTTAATCTTTTCATTAGTAAGATTCCCCAAAGACTGTTCTCCACTATAGCTAGCATTATATACATCATCCTGCAAACTTCGAACAAACCTTGGAATATGTGGAGCCTCTGTCATAGCTGTGGTCTCCATTAGAGACTGATTGCTTTGGATCTCGAAAGGGTGCAACCCAACAAAGAATGGATGAATTGCAAGTGGTGCAATAAAAGCTCCAACTGCAAAACTGAAGTGTAGTGCTTGCAGGGAGGCACCACCAGCACGGCCCCATAAGTCTAGACAAAGGACATTTCCACCTGCGGAAAGGGAGCAAAGATCAGATTAATGTTGGCTCCCTAACTGACAACTGGTAGACCAAAGCATTGCATAGATGAAAAAAAAACAAAGTGAAAAGAAAAAATAAATAGATAGAAGTGGAAAAAAGGAGGAAAGTGGAGGAAAGAGAACATAGCAAAAACTTACTCATATCATGAGTATTAGGAAAAGCTGAAATGATATGAATGAGGCTTTTATCTAAATCTGTAAAGCTTCAAGACCCATGAAAAAATCTGTCAGAAAGTCATATTTGTATCATGTCAAAAAAAACAAACAAACTTATCAACACAATGCAACAGGCCCCTTGGGGGAGAGAAGGAGAGAGACAGAGAGAGAAAGAGAGAGAGAGACAGAGACAGAGACAGAGAGAGAGAGAGAGAGAGAGACAGAGAGAGAGAGAGAGAGAGGAGAAGAGAGAGAGAGAGAGAGAGAAGAGAGAGAGAGAGGAGAGGAGAGGAAGAGAGAGAGAGAGAGAGAGAGAGAGAGAAGAGAGAGAGAGAGAGAGAGGAAAAGAGAGAGAGAGAGAGAGAGAAGAGAGAGAGAGAGAAGAGGTGTCGAGAGAGAGAGAGAGAGAAGAGAGACAGGGGGAGAAAGAGAGACAGAGAGAGAGAGAGACAGAGAGAGAGAGAGAGACAGAGAGAGAGAGAGAGGAGAGAGAGAGACAGAGAGAGAGAGACGAGAGAGGAGAGGAGAGAGAGAGAGGGAGAGAGAGGAGAGAGAGAGAGAGAGAGAGAGGAGAGAGAGAGAGAGAGAAACAAAAACAAAAAAACGAACAGAACGGAACACGAAATGGGAAAATAATTAATTTACTTTTGGCATAAAGCCATAAGCTTTAAACAAGACCTGATAAAAACAAATTCTCACAAGTCAAGACAAAATATACAACTAGTAATCAGTGTATGAATACTGAATGTATTGTATCAGTACACTAGTGATTAATATATTAATGTAGGGAGTACTGCGTAAACAAACTAGTGATTATGCTATAAGTATTGTTTACTGGTATCTTACTGCATAGTGATTAACCTAAAACCCTTGCCATTTATTTATAAATACTGACTTTTGGTTGAAATAAAGATAGCCAAGTATGTATAACTTATAAAAAAAAAGTAAATACATAGGGATGGGCAGTAATATAAATCTTTAAAAACAGGCAAAGATAAACCTACAAACAGTCCATTAGCTATACAAAGCATTCTTAAGAGTGCAATAAATCTAGAAAGAGTGAACTATAAGACATATGAAGGAAAGAGTAGGAACCAATGGTTGACTCTCACTACACAAATGGCACATTGTGAAAGCCTATGTATGCAAAAACAGCTATAATTCTTGGCAAGCTCACCTGTGAACAAAAAGCCCAGTCCCATTCCCAAGGCAGCGGTTGTTGCAAATGTCCACCAGAGGGCTGTTGCGACAGTGAAGGGCATGACTGTGACGCACACGGCTACCCATACCAAGCTCACAAACATCAGGAACTGACGATTGTATACTTCAAACAGCAGTGAACCTGTTGGGATATTTGTCAAGGTTATCAACTCTAAGGGAAGGAGCAAATGCATGAAAGGCTGTATCATGAACAATTTGAAATCCAAACAAAACTCACACAATCCTGAGAGAAGTAGCAAAATCTGTTTCAGAGTTATCTATCAACTGAATCATTTACTAAAAGCAAGAAACAAACCTTGCAAGTAAAGAACAAAATTTTACATTTTTGACAGAGTAAGTGTACAAGCAACACCTATCAACAAATAAATACATAACCAGATTAAAAATAAATAACCAATAAAGGTGCCTCCCTCTCAGTAACAAACAAAAATATAAACAAACTCTCTCTCTCACACACACACACACACACACACACACACACACACACACACACACACACACACACACACACACACACACAAAAACACACAAACAAACACACAAACAAAACACAAAACACAAACACACACACACACACACACACACACACACACACACACACACACACACTTTTCCAAGTAATGTTACTCACCTAGGATTCCTCCAAAGAGTGTGCCTACAGAACGTGCTGTGAACGTATGGAATGCTGTGTCTACCGATATCCCCACTCCTATTTCCAATTTTATCAGAGGACCTCCACTTACGGATACACATAGCCCCTGACAATGAAAGTGATTATAAGGAAAATACTTAGATTCCCTGTTGCATAAACAAGAAAAATAGAGCAAAGACATTATTATTATTTTTTTTTTTTAAATACTTATCACATCACCATAAAAAAAAGGGAAAATATCATTACTTTATATCAACCCAAAAGTCTAATCTCTTCAACTTTAGGATAGAATTTTCCCTAAGGAAGACAAACTATCTTAAAAATATGGAAAGAAACCCCACTTACCAAACCAATAAAGGCTATACAAAGGAAAACAGTCCTTATGAACAGCATGAATGTAGGTAAGAACCCCACGGTGGATTGCTGTCTCGACCGTGGCATCTTCCCGCCGAGGAGGCCTGCTTGGTCAAAGACAATGTCCTCTTCGAAAGGATCATTATCTTCTGTGTGATCTGCCATAGAGATCCAGCGCTTAAACTGACGATAAATTGTGAAAGGGCCAGAGACTGCTGCTGTTAAGGTGGAATTCTACCTGAAATTGATGTTTATCTTAGAAAGTATTGTGGGGGAAAAAAGCATACGGGTTTACATGGGTAGTCAAAATGTAAAACAATGAAACTCATGCCTTTTAGGATAACACTTCTCATACTACATTTCATATTGGGCTGATTGGTCCTCACTGTATATCAAAGTATATTCTAAGGGAGCTTCTTACCAAAATTTAGTCCTCAACGTATATAAGTATCAGGGAATTTATTAACAAAGTTTGCCAGATAAGGTGTACATGCTTGCTCTCGTTTTTTTTCATGTTATTCTACTGCATCATGAAAACACCAGTGACTCACAAATACCAAAAGGGCACACAATGGAGTTGGAGAAGTACATAATTTCTTTTTCACTTTCTGTGTGTGTGTGTGTGTGTGTGTGTGTGTGTGTGTGTGTGTGTGTGTGTGTGTGTGTGTGTGTGTGTGTGTGTGGTGTGTGTGTGTGTGTGTGTGTGTGTGTGTGTGTGTGTGTGTGTGTGTGTGTGTGTGTGTGTGCATGTCCATGTGTGTGTGTGTGTGTGTGTGTGTGTGTGTGTGTGTGTGTGTGTGTGTGTGTGTGTGTGTGTGTGTGTGTGTGTGTGTGTGTGTGTGTGTGTGTGTGTGTGTGTGTGTGTGTGTGTGTGTGTGTGTGTGTGTGTGTGTGTGTGTGTGTGTGGCTTTGTGTGTTCCTACATAAATAGAAAAAAATATCTATATATAAAGTAAAAGGTAAACAGTATGTGGAAATGATATATCAATGAATTCTATGACTCACTTTAGTCTATGACATAGTTGTCAAAAATATAATGTAAAAAAAAAAATCCCATTCAGTCTTTTTGTACATAATAACTTTATAACATATAAACCTAGAGACAGATTCAGTCACCAAACTCTATTACATACATACATCAGCAAATTGTTGCTTAGAGTGGTTCTTTATTAGACAATAAATCACCATAAAGATACAAACTATACGCATAGCAGTCCCAATTACAATGATGAAAAATATGTACTTCATATCAATTGTTTTATTTTCTTAAAAATCAAATAACTTTTTTAGATTCAATCTGACAAAATTTTAAAGATTAAAAAATTCTTAGTATTCATTGATCTGATCCAAATTACTGTATACTTTGTTCTATGTACTGAAACTGCAATCATAACATATGTTTTTATCTTAATATCTATTTATTATCTATTGATCTAAATATGCCAAGGTCTCATATCCAATATCAATATTCAAGGGTCTGAGTTCAGCTAAGCAGTACGCTCTTGAACTTTGCAAAATATAAGCTTGAAATCTGAGAAACTATACACATTTGTTAAAGATAATGCACATCAATCCTTACCCAGATCATGTGAAAATCTATCCTCAAAAAATAGAAATATATTTCATCATTTCTTGCATACATATGATCTTGTTGGTTAGCCTTGACAGAGAGGAAGCTAAGCATCATGATACGAAAGTTGTTTCTTTTCTTATTTACAGGATGAGTCATTTAATACACAGACTATACCGTTTACTCTTGGAAAACTGAGAAGCAAAATATATTTTAAAAATTGGAATTACTTTCCAGAACATGAACAAAAACCTCTTCCTTTTAAAGAAACTAGGTCATTACCATCCAAGGTTGCATACTTAATGAGGAGAAGAAATAGCCTGTCTTTAATATCCCTACCTTTCCTTTTGGTATGAAATATTACTAAATATTGTCAGAAGTCATATGTTCGCAATGCCTTCTTTGTCTTGCTGTGGTTTATTCATATCACCTTCATGTGGTGTGAAGTTGGAAGGTGTCATTTACTACTTACGTTCAGGCAATAAAAAGTATCAGTCATATAAAAATAAACTTCCTCTTATTCTAGAGCATGAATCACTAGCAAATATGTCAACGGTTCACAAGACTATACATTTTAGCAAATTTCATCTCTAATTACAAGTTAATGACATAATGAAATAGAATTTAATTCTTTAAGTGTCTTGTTTTCCTGATATTTTGGAACAGCTAATATTGCAAAACATATAAATTAGATACGAATTTGATTATACAAAGTCATAAAGAACATTCTAACGGAAACCAGTGCCAGTATTTTCAAAGGAAAATATATAATTAACACAGGGATAAACAGAACCTAAAAATAACCCACATGTAATATTAAACCAGTGCTATTTCCTTATCCTTGCAGAGAGATATAAATCACAGTAATTATTCACCAATACCACAGATGCAAATATCACGATACTTTTATCTCCATGAATAAAAAAACTCTTAATTAAGGAAACAGATAATGATAACGAACGATACTGATTATCGGTTGAACACAGTTTATTATTAGCTCGTTAATTCAGTCTTAATCATTATAATAAGCCCCTTCCTTGACACCATATTCACTTAAAATACGACTGGGAGAGAAGAAAACTAACTTGGAGACATAGAGAAGGTGATAAGACGTCGTAGAAATTCCCAAGATGACAACTTAGCCTTTCTCCTGTCACTGATAAGCGTCGTCTGCTTGATGGCGTTCGCGGAGGGGCAGACGCTCGAGCCGGGTCGGACTTTTAGGTAATTATATTTCAAAGGTCAGGGGATAATAAGCCCTCATTTTCTCATGTGACGAAGGGATTATTGTCAGTTATTTAATAAATAGTAGTAAAATGGATAGTTTGCTCACGATTTCCAGCAGAAGTCTTCAATATCTTTGGCAGTAATATCCTAAGAGCATCGCTGCCAATCCCGCCCTCGGTCGCGACGTAACATCACGAGATCGAACCAAGGTAATGATCAGGGTATGACTTATGTATGAACTACGTATTAAGATGTATTTCCTCCCTAAGATGTGAGAGAGAGAAGAGAAAAATACTCATGATTTTTGCCGATAAATAGACGCGAGGCGTAA
>NC_051395.1:18247870-18252870 GCF_015228065.2 Penaeus monodon | reverse complement strand
TTATATGTACCTTGTGTGATAGTAATAATATGAATGATGATGACGGTGATGATGATAATAACAATGATAATAATAATTTTTATATTAATAAAAAGAACAAAAATAATAGTGATAATAATAAAGATAATAATAACAATTATTATCAATATTGTTAAAATAATCATTATTATAGTCATAATTATTGTTATAATGATAATGACAATAATAACAGAACAATAACAAAATTAATATCAATGATTATGATAATAATAATAATAATGATGATAATGACAATGGTACATGGTTGAAAAATTATAGTAAATCGACGGAAATAAAAAGAGGGAAGTAAAATAGTATTAGTTAAAATTAATAAATAGGAAACACGAGAATGAAAAGAAAACGAAAAATATGAGAAATACGTGAAATGCGTGGCTGTGTGACGATATAGAGAATGAGGTGGATAGGAGGAAATGACGAATAATAATAATAATAATAATAATAATAATAAGTAGAAGAAGAGGAAGAAGAAGAAAAAGACGAAGAAGACGAAGAAAACAGGGAAAAGCAAACCAAAAATAGAAGAAGAGCAAACACGGGATGAAAGTGGGTGTAAGAGATAATAGGAAAGATAGGCTGACTGTAAGTGATGAATTGAATGCTAAAAGGAGACGAAATATAATTACTTTAAATACTCCCGGAAGAAGGAAGACGAAGGAAGGGAAGGATGATGAAAGGAAAGACTAAAAGCAAAGGCATAGGAGCGCGCGCGCGCGCGCGCGCGTGTGTGTGTGTGTGTGTGTGTGTGTGTGTGTGTGTGTGTGTGTGTGTGTGTGTGTGCGCGCGCGCGTTCGTGCATCTGTGTGTGTATGCTTGCGCGCGTGTGTGTGTGCATCGTCAAATTACGATAACAAAGCAAGAAAAAGGATGAATAGGATAAAAACTTCCGAATTGCAAAGGAGAGATCAATCACCCCCCCTCCCCCCCAAAAAAAAAAACAAAAAAAACAGCGCCACCATAAAAAACAACAAAAACAACAAACCCAAGGAGATTGTCTTGAGAAAAGGGGAAATACACCAAAGGGAGAAGGGTGACGGACAAGGAGTTCTTGCGAGTGAATATTTTGACCCTTAAGTGTTCTTGAGGGAGCGGGGTGAGTGAGGGACTATGTGGGTGAGTGAGTGAGGGACTGAGTGGGTGAGTGAGTGGGTGAGTGGGTTAGTGGGTGAGTGAGTGGGTGAGTGGGTTAGTGGGTGAGTGAGTGGGTGAGTGGGTTAGTGGGTGAGTGAGTGGGTGAGTGAGTGAATGGGTGAGTGAGTGGGTGAGTGTGTGGGTGAGTGAGTGAGTGGGAGTGGGTGAATGAATGAGTGAGTGAGTGAGTGAGTAAATGAATGGAGTGAGTGAATTAGAGAGGTTGAGCGAAAGAGTGAAGTGAGTGAAAGGGAGACGGTGAGGGAAAGAGTGAAATGAGTGAGTGAATGAGAGAATGAGCGAAAGAGTGAGGTGGTGAATGAATGCGAGAGTGAGTACGTGAGAGCGAGAGTATGAGTAAAAGAGAGAGATGTGAGTGAGTGAAAAAGTGAGTAATTTAGAGAGAGGGAGTGAACTTAATAATATATAAAGGTGTGAGTGATGGAGTGAGTGAGTGAATGAGAGAATTAGGGCGTGAGTCAATGAGTGAATGAACCAGAGCAATGCGTGAGTGAGTGAGAAGCAAAGGATAAAATGCCCGAGGATAAGAAAAGAAAATGAAAAATGAAAATGATAGGCCTATAATGTATGAAAAATAGTCGATTAATGTGCGAGTTTATTGGCCTGATTAATGAAACTGAAATAAACCACTTAAAACTGAGTGACAGAAGCAATATATACTTACTTTGGTCCTAAAAATAATATCACTTCATAGGCTTAATCTCATGACAAAGGAAGGAAAAACATAGAGAAAGGATATAGAGCAATATCATAGAAAAGAATAGGATAAATCGAAGGAAACAAGTAAAAGAAATAATAATAATTAATAATGCAAACAATTTTGTACATACACGTTATACATACCTAATTACAATCTTATGCGTGTGCAGATGACTGTCCACGTGCATATGCGTACACGTGTGTGTTACTGCTAATAAGATGGGTAAACACAGTCTGATGTTTAATTCGAGGAGTGGAAACCTTCAAGATACAAGATACGAGATACAAGAATAAGTTTCGCAACGAAATACAGGCTTTTTATCATTCGTTTTTATAATTCAATTGCCTTGCTTCCCTAATCATCGTGTAACTGCCTGATATAATTATTTTAAGGCAAGCTAAGTCTGACTCCTTTTAGCTGCATGATCCTGAAAACAGGGCAGAGTGATACACAGCATCCCAGCATGATTTACCGAACATGTCTAAGCTTTTCTCATATTTAACCGCTTGGAAACAGTCGCAGAAATAACTATGCACACACACGCACACTCAGAAACACAATCAGTCTCTTTCTATCTGTCACACACACAGACACACAGACACACACACAGACACACACACACACACACACACACACACACACACACACACACACACACAACACACACACACACACACACACACACAACACACACAACACATACACACACACACACAAACAAACACACACGCACATACCAAAAAAGTACGTTGAGGGAGTATTTTCGGATAATATGTAATATAGATATAATATATAATATAATATAAAGCGTTGAAACGGATTGCACATGTAATGGATTTGTAAGAAAAAAGAACAGGAAAATAAGAAAAAATAACAATCATCGGAATCGCGGAAGACGGAGAAGAAGAAGAAAAAGATTAATGAGATAAAATAGATGATGAGGATTTTATATTATTCTCTATTTTAATAAATCTTGCCTGATGAGTTCATTCATTCATTCATTTTTTTTTTACATTGTCAGTAGCAATATCTGGAAAATTATTTAGATTTAATGAAAAAAGAAGAAGAATAAATATGTGTCGCGAGAGTTAACAAAAAAAAAAAAAAAAAAATGCCATTCAAGGTCAGGAAACAAAAGCTAAACGAAAATCAGGGACAAGAAATGAATTGCTTTTCCCAGCAGCCTAACCTAAATCATCTCTTTTGTTATTGAGACGCATATCCCTCACCCTTATAAAAAAAAAGTTATTCGTAAGAAAGGTTTTGATATATACATATATATTTATTTATTTATTTATTTTACGCCGACTGTAGTACTTGCAATATGCACGCACATACACACACACACAGCAAGGGAACGACTGAACGAGCGAGTGAGTTTTTTGTGTCTGAGAGAGAGAGAGAGAGAGAGAGAGAGAGAGAGAGAGAGAGAGAGAGAGAGAGAGAGAGAGAGAGAGAGAGAGAGAGGAGAGAGAGAGAGAGAGAGAGAGAGAGAGAGAAGAGAGAGAGAGAGAGAGACTTTCATCAGACCGTTATGAGCCATTTCTAATATAATATATATATATATATATATATATATATATATATATATATATATATATATACATATATATATCTTCTTTTAACGGTAGGTTCATGTCTGAGCCGCCGTGGTCACAGCATGATACTTAATTGCAGTTTTCATGTTGTGATGCTCTTGGAGTGAGTACGTGGTAGGGTCCCCAGTTCCTTTCCACGGAGAGTGCCGGTGGTACCTTTTTAGGTAATCATTCTCTCTATTTATCCGGGCTTGGGACCAGCACTTAGACTTGGGCTGGCTTGGCCACCCAGTGGCTAGGTAGGCAATCAAGGTGAAGTTCCTTGCCCAAGGGAACAACGCGGCGGTCGGTGACTCGAACCCTCGAATTCATATTGCCGTCGTGACAGTGTTGAGTCCGACGCTCTAATCATTCGGCCACTGCGGTCATGACGATCATGGGCTTCCATGATTTTTTCTTAGCAATTTAGAGCGGTGGTTTGCCATTGCCTTCCGCCCGGTGTTTTTATCGAGTCACCATCTCTATTTACCCGGCACTGACTTGAGCTGGCTTGGCCACCCAGTGGCTAGGCAGGCAATCGAAATGAAGTTCCTTGCCCAAGGGAAACAACGCGCCGGCCGGTGACTCGAACCCTCGAACTCAGATTGCCGTCGTGACAGTCTTGAGTCCGACGCTCTAACCATTCGGCCACCGCGGGCCCATATATATATATATATATATATATATATATATATATATATATATATATATATATATATATATATATAAATATATATATATATACATATATATATATATAAATATATATATATATATATATATATATATATATATATATATATATATATATATATATATATATATCGATAAAAGCTTAACAATAGCGTAACCGGAGAGAGAGAAAAAAGAGAAAACGAGAGAAGGAGAAAGAGTGGAAGAGAGGAGAAGAAATACTGAAAAAAAATCAAATAGCAAAATATACCTCAAACCTTAGCGTACTTTCCCCAACATTAAGAATTCTAGATTATCCTTTCAATTTTGAATAGCATAATCCTTACACACACAAATTGAAAAAGAAATGAAATATACTCTTTGATCTACATGTAACTCTGTTCGTACAAGTAATCAAAGTCACAAGATGAGATTAAAGAAATTTCGAAATGCTCTTAAAGGGATATGTTGTGGTTTCTTGGCCTTGAAAAAACATGTATATATATATATATATATATATATATATATATATATATATATATATATATATATATATATATATATATATATATATTATGTATGTATGATATATATATATATATATATATATATATATATATATATATATATAAATATATATATGTATATATATATATATATATATATATATATATATATATGCGTGTGTGTGTGGTGTGTGTGTGGTGTGTGTGTGTGTGTGTGTGTGTGTGTGTGTGTTTGTGTGTGTGTTTGTGTGTGTGTTTGTGTGATTGTGTGATTGTGTGTGTGTTGTGTGTGTGTGTGTGTGTGTGTGTGTATGTGTGTGTGTGTGTGTGTGTGTGTGTGTGTGTGTGTATGTGTAA
>NC_051395.1:18217870-18240370 GCF_015228065.2 Penaeus monodon | reverse complement strand
CCACTGAGGACGGCGTGCCAGTGGCATCGCCGCCGTACCCACGCCGTACGCCCACTGCACTCATGACCTTTGACCGCCACAAGATACTCAACTTCGAGTCACGGTCTCGTTCGGACGCGGCCTTTTCCCAGGGGCCTCCATGTGTACAACCTTCCGGACCTTCCCGAGCCTAGCCGCTGCCTGGGGCTTCTTTTGCACAATTCGGCCGCCCTAACCTCTGCCCACGCTACGCTACCAACGACCACAATACAGACTGCAACTAGACCGTGAGTTTAAGTCAACCAAACCCCTGACAAATTGGCGGTCAGCAGTGGTATCAAGTGCCTGACAATTGGTGACAGTGGCGGATGTCGCTTCTTTTAATCTTGCGACACGAACGATGCCTCCAATAAGAACAAACCAGTTCTACTCCTTTCTCCAAGAACAAAGCTGTAAGTACGCCATGAAGCAATTCTTTTTGAAGCAGTCATTTTTCTCGAACATCCGAACAAGTGTCCGTACTAATGCTTTTTTCTCTATTATCTACCATGTTTCTTCGCAGTTTCCTCGCCATTTGCGAGAGTAATTTTCTTAGGCGTGTTTTTTAAATCTAACTTGGTCATGCTAAACTAAAGCATAGATTCGTAGTTTATTACTTAATCTTTCATTATGTGGGTATATATCTGTGTGCATTTTTTCTAAAATTAATTTCTTTTTCTCGCATGCTCCATGCCCACGTGGGTACAGCTGTGAAGTGCCCACGTGGGCATATTCTAGGCATATTTTCTTATTATCATTTTCCCGGTTGCGTGAACCGATGCCTTTATTGACGTAAATTTCGTCTATTGTTATTCAGTGTATTTGTTTCGGCTCGGATTAACTATGCATTAGTGGAATACATTATTGAAATACTTAGAACATGGTGAAATTATTCACAACTGAACATCTTTTTATTTCTCCAGACCTCCTCACCTATCCTAGTTCTCAGCTTTCCTCCTCCGTCCACATTTCCCCCTCCCTTATAGCACTCGTGTGCTATACTCTGACGTACTTATTTAATAAATCTCACTCATTTAATAAATCTCACTCATTTATTCAGTCACTCAACTCGTCTATTCACTACTCATCTCACTCAAACAGCCAAACAGGCACTTGACTTCTCCTTGTATAATCAACGTCTATTACACAAGAATTAAATGCGTATAGTTTCAGAGTAGCGATCGACTAGCGCCTATCTTGCCTTGCATTACGGTTTATCGTGCTGTGTTTTGTCGTGAGCAGCCATAAATGATGTAATGAGTCACTTTCGAATGAATATGAGGACTGCATTTCCGATTTTCATTATCGCTTTGCCACGATTTGCTGATGGTGTCCGTGATAGACAAATTCTAGGAACGAGATAAACGATACGCGTTTCGTATAAGTCAGATGTATATTGTATGTACTATTGCACAGCAAACTGTTGACCGCATTGTTGCATTATTTTTCTCTAAGGAAGATTGTCGTTCAAGATTGTCTTTGCAGACTGTGACAACGTTTCCTTCCTTATAGTTATGCACAATGCTTATATCTTGTAGGATTTCACCTCTGTCTATCCTGAGGCAAGTCCTTGCGAACTATTGTAATTGTCTCCCTAAGCATGTTCCTATGTCTATCTCTTGAATTATTAGAAAAAAAAAAAAAAAAATTAAAATTCAATATAAAAATCTTGAATATTAATCTTGCTGCAATACATTTGATTATATCTTATATACGGCCCTTATTGTTACACCCCCCCTTCCTGTCTGTTGCCTGTCTCTGCCCTAGGTGTATTTGTTTCAGAAAATGTCAGCGCAGCGCAGGGATACATACCGACCACATACATGCCAGGACACATACCGACCACCGGCCGATGACAGGGGCGCACGACGCAGGACGCGACCAGGAGGAAGCGTATGGATCCAGCATCGTGAAGGTTCGGCACAGCCTCATCAGCGACACACTCGCTCTGCGTCAGGCATTCAGTGGCCGCTCATCTGGAGAAGAGACTGCCTGAGCATAGCAAGCTCAAGTTGCTGCCCTGTCTAGGACGACGGGTGGGTGCGTGTGCCGAGCGGTCTGAGATTAGTCTGATGCCCTTTAATATCACGCCCTCCAACTAACAAGGGTGACCAGTGAGGGCGGCGTGGCCGCTGTACTCTGCAACGCCCACTGCGCTCATGACCTTTGACCGCCACATTGACCCCCACCTTACCGAACTTACCCGCTGCCCGGGGCTACTTCTGCAAAGCCGGCCTCTTTAACCTCCATCCACGCCACGCTACCAACAACCTTTTTCACAATAAAGACTGCAACCTGACCGTGAGTTTAAGTCAACCAAACTCCTGACAAACTGGTGGTCAGCAGTGGTATCAATTACCTGAGAGAGAGAGAGAGAGAGAGAGAGAGAGAGAGAGAGAGAGAGAGAGAGAGAGAGAGAGAGAGAGAGAGAGAGAGAGAGAGAGAGAAGAAAGTGAAGAAAGAAAGAGAGAAAGAGAGAGACAATATTAATGCCAGTAGGTCAAAGTATGTGTCCTATATTTGCTTCTGAGTATTTTATTTCTTCGAGTACGGCAGTCAGGCAATCCTTACACAACGAAGGGATACATTCTTTAAAACAGGGAAATGGCTTTAGAGTTTACTCGAGCATTTTTTTTTTGAGGAAGTAACAATCAAAAAAAAAAAAAAAAAAAAAAAAATTAAACAGCAGCTAACTACTTTATTACTAATTACATAGCGACAGAATATATTGGAAATTGCAAACAGCTGGTTTAATATTTAATATAACTCTTTTACTGAGAAATCTACATATTCTACCCATAAGAATTTCCTATAATCCATACTGGCCTTAGTAAATTCTCTTGTGTTAAAATTGGCCAAAAATGTTCCTATTTTTCAAAACCTTGCCGCTAATATACCTGACGACCTGCAAAGCTACCCTAGTCGATATATATATATATATATATATATATATATATATATATATATATATATATATATATATATATATATATATATATCCATTCTGCAGATTAACCCGTTCATCTAGGGGATTTCCCTGTAGTGTCTAATCCCTCTTGGAGTCGATATAACAGTTAGCACTACTACTAATTCTGCTTTATATCAACAGATTATCTTTCTCACGGACAATGCATTATTGACGTGCGTGATGACTGGGACAAATGCCACAACCACTTCAAGTATTTGGTAAACAGGGAGCACACCAGAGTCAATATTACGCAGACGAAGAGGGACCATAACATATGCTGGTTAGTACAGTGATGTAATCTCTGCATTGTATGTGCACTATATACGATCTGTCAGGAATGATAACAGCAATTACATTATCATCAAAGCAATAACAGCAGCAAAACAGCATCGAAACAACAACAGTAACTACGAAAAAACAAACGAACATCAAAACAATAGCAATATTAACAGCAACAAGAACAAAATTTACAACTAAAACAGCAAAACAACACCTGGAACAATCATAACATCGACAAAAACAACAGTAGTGCGCTGTGTGATGCAATGTTGGTATTCTTGTCGTGCAATCTTTAGTTCAAATATATCGATAGTAATTCCTGACGTTCCCTGCGCACCGGAGGTAATTTAGAAGCACAATAAACAACCGCAATTTGACTGAAATCACAAGGGGCTGTCATATTGTACTTGCTTACTGTTTTTAAATATAACATCTATCCCTAATAATCAGAAACCATACGATCAAGAAGAATAAGAAGAATACGAAAACTGAAGCATAAACAATCAAACCCACAACCCTTTCTTCCGCCACGCCCTTCCATCCAGCTCTTCTCTCTCACACAGCATTCGAGCGGGGTTCCTCTCCTGCGTCTACGGGATTAGCTACCTCAAGTGCGGCAAGAGCGAGGCCATTTTCTTGAAGAAGGTGACGGAGACCCTCTCCTACAGCGACGTCCATCAGGAGAAGTGCAGGAAAGTGAGCCTCAGGACCTGCTCTTCGGGTAAATCTTCTTCAGGAGTCGGAGGTCTTGTTGCACTGGGTATTGTAATAACGTTGGCCAGAGGTCGTTTTCCTTAAAGGCAAAGGGAAATGGAGAGGAAATTGCTACAGAATAGGAAGGGAATAGCATTCTGTTACTTGGCTGTCTTTCTCTCTGTTTGTTTATTTGTTAACGCGCGAGCACGTGTGTGGTTTCTCTATTTATGCATATATTTACGTTTATATTGTATGAATGCACACACATGCTAATATCTTATAGAATGAATGCCTTTCTGTATTGTAAGTGAGATTTATTTATTGCAAAACTTTTCCTAGTCTATTTGACTTTGCAGTGTCACATAAAAAAGGGTTTGCAGGTATAGAAAAAAAGTAAATTGTGTAATGCTCTTCATAATTATGGAATAAAATATGTGTTCAGTAATATCTTTTAGTTTAATTAACCAGTACTGCTTTATTCCTAAAGAAGAAAAAGGAAGAAAAGGAGGAAAATCAGAGAAGGTTAAAGGGGTATAGAAGAAAAATCAGAACGCAGGTGCGATTAAAGAGGATGAGGCCAGAAGTCGCATAAATCTTAATATGTTAACGATACTAGGTGATAATTTCTCTGAGAGAGAGATACAGAGATAGATAGATAGATAGAGAGAGAGAGAGAGAGAGAGAGAGAGAGAGAGAGAGAGAGAGAGAGAGAGAGAAAGTCAACAAAACTACACGCATATTATTTCATGCTGTTCATCTACACTGGGCTTTAAAACCAATAGCAATGCTTAATGCACTGTCATATGTAACCATTAAAAATAATGCATAAAAACGCATTGCAGGTAAGAGTAGTCATTACACTTCATTAATTATTGTGAAAGTAAGCATTTCATCATTGAAGATATAGATTTTAAAAATATTTTTCTCTCTTCCAAGATCGTAACACTTCTCATATTTCAGCAGTAACTAACATTACACTTTGTAATGATTTATTACTGATATAGATTAGTACCTTGTCATTTTTTCGCACAGGCTGAGGCAATAGGCAATATGCACTTTCTAATAATTATGATTATTAATTTAAGACTACCTTCAAGATAGGAGTTTTATTGATAAATCAGCAGGTTACCTAAGAGTATGACATGAGAAAAGTAATTTACAAGGTATGGGAACAATCAATAGCAGTATTTACCTTACAGATACCAGGGGACAGATTTTTAACCTTAACGCTTTCTCTCTCTCTCACATAAAGTATCATATTAGAATCCTCCTATAATTGTTATTAGTGTTCGTTGTTTAAAAAAATATTAAACATCATTTACACAGAAGATAAGGATAAGTCCGATATGCGAAGCTCAGCCTCGCCCGAGCTATGCCCATGAGGGGAGCCCGGCCTGTGTCGACTAATGCCGACTCGCTCACGTGTGTCAGCTGGTGCTGACTCGGCTGAAGCTAGGCCTCAGCCCAGTCACAGCAGTAACCTCCAGGCGACAGTTGCAACTTCTTGTGCCTGGGCGGGGCGCGATTTGATTTGATTATTTAAAATTATCTGTCGCATCAACAGCTAAGGTCATTAGCGGCGAATGCCTTGTTAAATAGAAACTAAAATATTTAAAACTTTAAAAATCTATCAATAAATATCTTACAAATAACAATAAATATATTAAAAATCAAAGTATAAATATTATGCTCTAAGTGTATAAAACTATTGTATAAATATTAGGCATGATTAGATTTTATTGAAAATATTAGTCTCCCTAAGGAAACTAATAAGAACCTCTATATCACAATCTTCCCCAGTACATTTTTCAGTGTATTGGTCTGCGAATGTTGCACATCTTTCCACTACATGTGCGACCGTTAATGGCTCTTGGCATCCCTCACAAAGTGCTTGACTTTTAGCCATCATTAGTCGATCTTGTGTGCCCGATTCATAGTCTTGTTAATGCAACTTACACTTTTCGGTTGGGATGGATGCTAGTCACCCAACTGCCAAGGTCATCTCTAATCTCTCGCAGTTTGTTTCTAGAGGTATGCCTCCATTGTTCTTTCCATTTATCACGAAGACAACTCCTTATGCTGGGTTTCAGGTCAGTGTGTGGGAGAGGAAAACGAGCATCACAAGGCTGAGCGACAGCTGCCTTGGGCTTCTGATCAGCTCGCTCATTCCCACTGATACCAACATGCGCTGGCAGCCAACACAGAGTTATCTTTTTACGTGTTGACATCAGTGCAAGCCAATCTTGAACCTCCCTCACTACTGGATGTGATGAGTTTAAGCCCTTGATTGCTTGCAAGGCACTACAAGAGTCAGAATATATCACAACAGAATGGTTCGTAAGATCTCTAGTCATCTTAACTGCTGCAAGGATGGCATGTAACTCTGCAGTAAAGATCGAGGCTGCTAGAGAAAGACTGCCAGATGCAGTCTTCCTTCTGTTCACTGCTGCAAAACCCACACCATTTTCAGACTTTGAACCATCTGTATATATTGCATCTGATCCTTCGTATTTAGGAATGTGCTGAAGAAATCTCTCTCTGACTTCTGCTTCGGATCTCTCCCCATTCCCAATGGGGAATTCCAACAGCCAGAACCTTGGTGAGACTTAAATTAAGATCTTCCACAAGATTCCTCATTCTCCTACCATAGGATCGGCTATCCTCAAGGGGGTTGAAAACCAATCTGGATGTAGGAGATCCCGGAATCCTTTGTAGTCTCGTGTAGTAAATCAGGTTCATGTAGTCCCGGTGTAATGAAAGAGGTGTTTCTCCACTCTCAGCATACAGGGACTCCACAGGTGAAGACCTGAAAGCCCCAGTACAGATTCTGAGAACTTCATTGTGAACTGAGTCCAACATCTGTAGAACAGTGGGAGTTGCAGATGAATAAGCCTCACATCCATAATCAAGCTTACTACGAATAAGCGCTCAGTAAGCGCCACAGAAGCGTTGTGCGGTCTGCACCCCAAGATAGAGGTGAAAGAACCCGCTCTTTTGTAGCCTTCACTTTTAACTGTTAGATGTGAGGCACCCATGTAAGCCTTGAGTCAAAAATTTGACCCAAGTACTTCACCTCTTGGACAAATTGCAGTGGGTTTGCTCCTAAATAGAGGGAAGGATGGAACCTTCCTCGTTTGTGGAAATGTATAGCCATGGTCTTACTTGGGGAAAATTTGAACCCATGATATGTTGCCCACTGTACAACCTGATTTATTGCAGCCTGCATGTGTCCTTCCTATCCTGTAAGCTTCCTCCTGAGCAGTACAGTGTAAAGTCATCCACATACAGATTACATGAGACAGCACTTGGAACAACCTTTACGATGTCATTTATAGCAATGGCAAATAGGGTCACACTTAAGACACTCCCTTGTGGGACCCCTTCCAGCTGATCTTCCAGGTTAGAGAAACTGTTTCCCACCCAAACTCTAAATTTCCCGTTAGCAAAGAAGCTTTGAATGAAGGTAGGTAATGCTCCTCTTAAACCAATTTCATACAGCTTCAAGAGTATGCCATGCTTCCAAGTGGTATCGTAAGCCTTTTCTAGGTCAAAGAAGACTGCTAACATGTGACGTCGCTGTGCGAAGGAATTCTGTATAGCAGTTTCCATCCTTACAAGTGCATCTGTGGTCGATCTCAATCTTCTAAACCCATATTGATATGGGGTCAGCACGTTTTCCTTTTCTAGCAGCCATGTCAACCTGAAATTTACCATTTTCTCTATCAGCTTGCAGATGCAGCTGGTGAGAGAAATTGGTCTGTAATTTCCTGGTGTGGAAGCATCCTTGCCAGGTTTAGGGACAGGAATGATTATAGCCTCTTTCCATGTGGATGGCACTGTACCCTCCCTATAGATCCTATTGAATAGGTCCAACAGGAACTTCTGGGAGCTCTCTGGTAAGTGAGATATCATTTGGTATGGAATATTGTCACTTCCTGGGGCAGTCTTACAGCAGAGCTGCAAAGCAGAGTCCATCCGTGCGCAAAAATGGCAAGTTGTATGGAAGTTCTGCTGCAGTCCTACAGAAGAACTACACCCAGTGTCATTCCTGTTCAGCCCGAAGAGTGGAGAATTGGGCAGTGTAAGATATTCCAGAGGAGATTTCTGCCATGGATTTAGCTAGCTCATTAGCAACATCTTTTTTGTCTGTGATGATTATGCCATCTATCTTCAAAGCAGGTGGTGACAGTGATGTGGTTTTTCCAGAGATCTTACGCACCTTGTCCCATACCCATGCTAAGGGGGTCCCAGAGTTAATTGAGAAGACATACTGTCTCCATGATGTCTGTCTGGCCTCCTTTAGCACTCGCCTGGCCTTGGCTTGGGTCTTTTTGTAATGGATTAAGGTTACATTGCTGGGGCGTCGTTTCAACTGCCTTAATGCAGCTTTCCTTGCTCTGACAGCTTGTTGGCATTCGACGGTAATGTCCACTACTTTTCGGAATGGATGCTTCTGCTGCAAGGTGAATTCGTGATGTGAAGTGATTAACAGCATTTAGAACACACTGGAAATCATTTACAGATCCTTGAAATACTGCAGTTGATCTAAAAAGATTCCATTCCACATGTTCAAGTCGCCATCTCTGCACTCCATTGGCTGGAATACCATTCACCTCCTGCAAAAGTATTGGAAAGTGGTCGCTTCCATATAAGTCTTCCATGACCTACCAAGTGCAATTCATCTGTGAATAAGGTGAGCCAATTGACAGGTCTATATTGGAGAATGTCCCAGTTTAAATTTGGAAATGTGTGGGAGTGTCACTATTCAGTAAAACTGCATCTACTCTTAAGAACAAGGACTCCAAGGCCCTTCCTTGAGGGTTGCACAAAGTGTCTCCCCAGAGGTGATGCCGACCATTGAAATCTCCCAAGAGTAGAAATGGATGTGGCAACTGCCCAAGTAGATCTTCCAAATCATCTATGTTGAGATTATGTGGAGGAAGATAGATAGATGCAACAGTGTAAGGTCGTGTCAAGCCTATTCTCACAGCCTTTACCTGCAATGTTGTCTGCAGGTGGATGGGCTGGAAGGGAATATCCTGATGTACCAGTACTGCTTCTCCTCCATGACGTCCATTATCAAAAGTCCCATAATGGGCTTGAATTTGGAATCCTCTCAGGGAAATCGGATGATTTTCCCTGGTCATAATCTCTTGTAAGCATACACAACTGGGTTACATGAACTATCAGATGTTGCAGTTCTTCCCATTTTGCATGAATTCCCTGACAGTTCCATTGAATTAGGGTATCCAGTTCTCCAAATTACCTCTTCATAAGGTGTTTGGCAGCACCTGTGGTCAAGGTTTGCCCCACACCTTTAGGCTGTCCCTTTCCAGGATCTTTGGAGAATCTTTTGAGGGGTTGTTTACCCGTGGAACTAGTTTCCACAGGCTTCCTTTTGACAGGCTCAGGACGGACCTGAGCCTTTGCTTCAGGGGCATTCTGCCCAACAGCGGAGGCCCCTGTGGATGTAGTGGCAGCTGGAGCTGTCACCATTGAGGCCTCTGGAGCCCTGTCTGACGGCTCCAAAGACCCTACTTTGAAATGAGTCTTTTGAACAGGCTCAGGATTCCTTTGCCTGGGCAAGGGGTGTACCTGAGCCTTTGCTTCAGGGGCATTCTGCCTAGCAGCGGAAGCCCCTGTGGATGTGGTGGCAGCTGGAGCTGTCACCGTTGAGGCCTCTGGAGCCTTACCTGATGGCTCCAAAGACCTTACTTTGGGAGGAGGAGTCTCCTCAATAGACCCTTCACTCCTACTCCATTTCTGGTGGAATTCCCAGAGGCAGTTTCAGCAATTGGGGACTGAGGTTTAAAGGAAGTGGCAGAGTGCATGGTGTAAGAAGCACTGGAGGGCAAGGGTTGGTGGGAAGGAGGATGGGTTACAACCGAAGCAAAGGATTTACCTGGCTGTGCAAACAGCACATGGGCACGTTGCTTTGCCTCTGGAAAACTAACTTTCTCCTTGCTCCTTATTACCAGTACTTCTTTTTCAAATTTGTACCTTTTACATTGCTTTGCAGAAGCTTCGTGAGCTTCTTTGCAGTGGTAACAGCATATTGGACCTGGACAGTTGTCATCTTAAAACAAGAGTAGGCTCCGTGCCCATAACCCTGGCAGTGGAAGCACCGCATAGGGTTGGGCACATATGGCTTTACCTTGAAGAGAGCTGGTGTTGACTGTTCCAAACCATCAACTTTCTTCTTAAAACATTTTACTGCCACTACATTAAAATTCTCTAGTTCCTCTAACAGTTTCTCCTCAGAATACCTCATCAGGTCTCGGGAAAAGACAATTCCCTTACACTGATTGAGGGTTTTGTGAGGAGAACATGAAACTTGAGCCCCAGGGATGTCACATATTGCACTCTCATCTGGTGACGAAACCTCAACTATTAGGCTACCATCTCGCTGTGGGGTCATGCGAGGATCATGTTGACATACCTCAACTATTTTCCGATGTACTTCAAAAATATCAAGATCCATGATTGATACACCATCAATGGTCTTCACTACTAGGTACTTACTATATGAAATACTCTCATATTTACCAGGTAAGATTTCCTTAGTGGATTGAGGAGGATTTTTCCCCTTCTTACCTGGTTTGGGAGCCCGATTCCCATTCTTGCCCTTTGGAAGCTGGAAAAGTTCCAAAGTGACAACATGTGATGTTCCAGAGGGAATGGTCGGGGGATTGCGTAGGTCGTCAGGGAGAGAGCTAGATCTTTGTAAATTTGTAGTACTCATACAAATTAGAATTCTTCTTTTCCTCACCCCCCCACCCACCATGGAGTCCAACGAGGGGAAGCTATAGTTGGGGCTCAAAATCTCCCAACAGCCACAGGGGTAATGAGGAAATATATGCAGCCACAATTACAGTACTGATGGCAGTCGCGGGACCTATGTGCTACTGACTGAACAGTGCCTGCTTGACCCTAGCCATATTTGACCAGCTGAGTGACTTGACTGGGCCTTGATCAAGACACCCGTCTAACCAGAATAAAGGACAAAGAGGTGTGTCATTAGCTGCAGGGCGCAACGTGCAGCATTGCTCAACCTCCAGGACTCCTGTCTCCTGGTAATACAGGATGCCATGCACGGCAAACACACGTGGGAGAGTTCTCCCTGGTCCAAGATGGAATGAACCAGGGGTGGGTGCACCATCCCCTCTCATAGGCCTTGGTGCACCAGGAAGCCCTTTTGTCTCATCCCTCACTGGTGACCCCTCCAGTATGGGTAGCCCTCTGGTCCGGCTCACCAGATCATTGGGACCTCAAGCCCCCCTACCGCGGCAAGACGGCTTCCGTTAGGGGGGGGAGGGGCGCGAACCGCCGACCCCTCGGATGAGAGGCCGACACATTACCACTGTACTAGCCCGGAGGCTTACACAGAACATATATTTAATATTATATAAAATATGTGATTGCGTACTTGAAATGCAATGTGCTTGAACTCAATATCGTTATTATAATTGTCATCAATACTATTATTTATGATAAGAGCAATAATGGCATTAACAATGATAATAATACTATCAGTAATGAAAATAAGGATGATGATGATATTTATTATTATAATAATGATGATAATAATAAGTAACAGTAACAGGAGTAATAATGATAATGATTATGACAATGATAATAACAGTAATACCAATAATGATCCTACTATTACTACTACTAAGTATTACTACTAAAGGCGATAACAATAATAATATAAGTAATAATAATGATAATAATAATAAAAAAATAATGATAATGACTATAAGAGTGAAAACAGTGATTGTAACAATAAAGATAATGTTAATAACAGAAATGATAATGATATCAATAATAACACTAAAAATGACACTAATGACACTTATTACTATTTCAAAAAGAAATAGTAATAACGACAATAATTGCAATAGTAATGATATGAAGACAACAATAACAATAATAATAATGATAATTATGAGAGGAGGGGGTATAAAAGAAAGAGAGGAGAGGCAACGCGGTAACACGGGGCAGGTGAGGACAGACGTACGGAAGCAGAGGGAGGTCACATCAGGTCGGAGGATCGGTCGGACTATGCGCCGGGTGGCCGGCATACGGGAGAAGGCGGAGGATATGGGAAGCAGGGAGACTATCAGCAGGAGAAAAGCCGCTGTACAAGTTTAAATTATGCAGCAGCTTTATAAGGGAAGATTCCACCAGGTTGTGGGCGTGGACATCAGCGGAAGGAAAGACAATCCACGCCGCTGACCAGTCCATCTGATGGACAGTGTCCCAATGATGGCAAAAGAGGTCCCTCTTTTACCATTTTTGGTTTTCGAAACTGTAGTCTCATGTTCAATAAATCTAGTTTTTGTATTGTGGGTTTGTCTTCCAAATAATAATAATGATAGAAATAATACTACTGATAATATAAATGGCGACA
Source organism: Penaeus monodon (assembly GCF_015228065.2). NCBI lineage: Eukaryota > Metazoa > Arthropoda > Malacostraca > Decapoda > Penaeidae > Penaeus > Penaeus monodon. The sequence continues at coordinate 18,227,996 of NC_051395.1, read as the reverse complement.
ATAATGTTAACATTAATGATGACGATAACAGTAATAACAATAATAATAATGATAATAAAAATGATGATGATAATAATAACAATGACTATGATCGTTGAAATCATAATAATAATAACAATGGTGATAAAAATAGTAATCAGAAAATTAATAATGATCATAATGATAATAATAATAACAATGACAATAATACCAGAAATAGTAATAATGATAATAATACTGATCATGATAACGAAAAAAAATGATGATGATGATGATGAATGATGATGATAATAATATAAACAATCACAATAATGACGATATTGATAATAATAATGATAGTGATAATGATGAATATTAGTAATGATTACTATAACGATAATAACAATGATAACCATGACCACCAACAAAAATGTAAACACCAATGGAGGAAATTATTACAGTAGTAATATAGCAAACTAATGCTAATAATAGTAATACACATACGTTCTGTAGAATCATGACAAATTCTTAGCACTTATTTGGAGACAACATATACGTAAACTAACATTATATTGCCCCCGCGAACTTGCATCCATCCATTCAGCAATTCACTCCTTTATTATTTTTTTTATTTTTCATAATTTATTATCATTATTATTATTATTATTATTATTATTATTATTATTATTATTATTATTATTATTATTATCATACATGCATATATATATATATATATATATATATATGTATGTATGTATGTATCTATCTATCTATTTTATTATCTATTTTATATATATATATATATATATTATATATATATATATATATAATATATATATTTTTTTTTTTTTTTTTTTTTTTTTTTTTTTTTTTTTTTTTTTTTGCTATGAATCAGCGGCATGTGGTCAAGGTCATTAAGCCAATTGATCCTATTCACTGTTTCAGTCAAGATGAGGTCATAATGTTTTGTCTCTTTTAGAAATGTGATGTCTTTACTGATGATTCTTTCATCATCTGCTAATATGTTTGATAGGCTGGTCTATGTTTTTGAATCTTAAATAAATTATAGTTGTCTATTATTGTTGAATTAATGACAGGTTATTAAAACATGGTTTATTGTTAGGTTGAGTGTACAGTGGGGGCATTGTGGGGGAAATCTCTCTATGTTGGGAGTAAGGTTTGTATACCTTGTTGACCCTGAGTCTATTGAGGTCTAGCGTTTGTTATGCATTTGCCGGTCGGTCCACTCACTCTGCCACAAATGTATTTTTGCTTTTATAAAGGAAACAAAACACCTGAGATCTGTATGGACTATGCCAAGGTCCAGATTACCAGTTGACCGGCTAATTGTTAGCTTGCTCATTGCCATGGATACCAGAGTGGCCATACTAGTTTGACTGATATGTTGGCACTTGGCACACGAAACTTACGAATGATATTATCCAGCAGTGATTTTTTGTGGTTTCTAAGGATGTAATGGCTGTACGTGAATTTAATGAATCTAAAAAAAAAAACCAGTTCTATCGTGGGTCGTCGATAATGCAAAATCTAAAGCTTTATCAATGGCAAAAAGTTCGGCAAGGAAGATCGATATATGATTCGGCAGTCTGACCATACATCCGCTCCCACACATTCACCTGTCTTGGAGCCGTCGGTATTTATATATATATATTATATATATATATATATATATAATATTATATATATTGTATATAAATATATATATATATATATATATATATATATATATATTATATATGCATATAAATATATATATATATATATATATATATATATATATATATATATGTATATATATATATATATATATATATATATATATATATAAATACATACATAAAAAAAAAAAATATATATATATATGGAAACCAGGCTTCCATAATGAAAAAAACTGGGGTTTCCCATGGTGCTATATTTGAATGAACCAGGGTATCGACGGCATCTATATCAACTTTCTCGACGAGGTCGTGGAGTCGCATTACAAAAGGCTTGATACCTCGATTGCAATTAGGATGGCTCAGGTCTCGAATCACCCTTGCGGCATAGGTCATGACGCTTGATCTGAATACTTTTCAGGGATCCAAGACACACTGAAGTAAGCATTCTGCATAGCATCCAAACCTTTCAGAATTGAGTCTGATGCTGACCTATATACGATTGGCCCATAATCTACTTTAGACATAATTAGGGCTTTATATATCATTAGCAAAGGCTGTCTATCAGCTCCCCATTTATGACCAGATATACACTTAAATAAATTTAGTGCTAAGGGTAAGTCCGATATGCGAAGCTTAGCCTCGCCCGGGCTATGCCCATCCTCGCCCGGGCTATGCCCATGACTAATATCGACTCGCTCTCGTGTGTCAGCTGATGTTAACTCTGCTGAACCTTGTCCTTACCCGCCGTGGTGGCCAGCCACAGCAGTATCCTCCAGGCGACAGTTGCAGGCCCCGAACCGCCGACCCCTCGGATGAGAGGCCTACATGTTACCACTGTACTAGTCCGGAGGCTAACTTAGCGCTCTTTGACATTTATTCTTTAATTGACCAATGTGGCCTTTCCAAGTAAGTCTGTGATCAAAGGTGACTGTCTAGAGTTAGCCTGATCTTCGGCTTCTTCCTATGTGAAAAATTACCCCAATACTCCTTCTTATTGGAAACTTTAAACACCACCAGAAGTCCCATTTATGAATCATATCCAATGCCATTTGGATGCGATTTGCCAAGAAATCTGCATTACTGATGGAATGCCATCAAACACAGTCATCGGTGAACAGTGAATATTTAAGATTCTGACGGGGAGTTGGTAAGATGTCATTAATCACACACAGAAATAATGTTGTTGACAAGATACTTCCTTGCGGGACCCTGTTTACCTGGACAAACATGTCAAAAAAAGTTACACTGTCAGAAAACAATGTGACAGAGAGTCCTGTCAGAAATTATATTTTGAATTAAACAGCACAAATCTCCATGTAATCAAAAAGCATACAGTTTTCTGAGAAGGCCATATCGCCATGTTATATCGCAGGCTTTTTCTATATCTAAGAATACTGAAATAAAAGAAGAAATTGCCTCTTGAATGTGACTGTCCAGTTTTTACTAGTTGATCAAAGGTTTGGCGTCCCTTTTGGAAGCCACACTGCTCGTCAACTTGTAAATGTCTGGAATTACAATAACCTACTGTTCCATGACCTTGCATAAATAACTGACGTTGGCGAAGTGTTATGAGTTTGGAAAAGTTTGGCTTTTCCAAATTTCATTGTACACTTGGTTAAGATTAAGATAAGCTTTACCATCTCATATCGAATCTCATCGGTGCCTGGGGATGTTCCTCTACACGCTTCTAGGGCTCGGACAAGCTCATCCATTATTAGATCTTGGTTGTAATCCAAGTCATCTCCTGTGGCAAAGTATATAGGCTGCAGCTCAGCCGCTTCCTTAGTGGTCAGGGATGCAGGATGTTACTTGAATATGAGAACTGCTTGGCGAGTGCATTAGCAATGTCTCTAGGTGAATTGCTGCACCTAATATACAATTTAGAACATTGTTTACTTTATCATCAGTAGTCTTTCCAACAACTTCGAGCTTAGTGCTCCTTGTGACGATGACCCAGTCTGCAATTTTTTATGTTAAATTTAGGTGCTGAAGTCTTTTTTTTGTGTTGCATGAATACTTAATACTTAAAAATATGGAAGTTCGTCGTCTTCTACTTTGCTACCCAAGGGCCTCACATGGGTATTTATGGAGACAATAGCCTCATGACTTGTGTCTCGCGGCCTGGGAGATGATCTGTTCCAAGAAGCAAATAAAAAACCAGACGAGGTCCTAGCAGGAGCCGCCTGGAGGAGAAGGTGAGATCCAGATTGTGATTTAGTGTCATCCTCCCTATGATGCTGCATTTGCTGGGCTGATTCAGCAGTTTCTTTAAATGTATTATTCAATTCTTTAATATAATTCATTAGTTCCTTAACCGTTTCCTATAACTCCTAATTTCCTTATCTTTAGCTGCTAGCTCCTGACTGATACTGACTGTACTGGAAGTGTTGCTAGTTGTTGCTGAAGCATAGGAAGTATTGGGTTTGCTGTTCAATCGTTCAACTTTCCTCTTGGTTTTCCGATAAAAACATCATGCCCTCTCAGATATGCTAATGTCTTAGTCTCCTTCTTCAAGTTGCTGCACTCAGCAGACCAGATTCATGGGGACCTCCACAATTAGCTCACTTGGAAGTGTCCTCAGTACATTCAGCATGAGTTCCAGCACATTTACAAGTAAATTTATTAGTATCATTATCATTGCATCGTAATGAGGTGTGTCCAGAATTTTGACATCTATTACAAGGCATAGGTTTTTGAATATAAGGTTGCACTTGGGCACATTCATATCCAACTTTGACATACTCAGGGATTCCGGTTTCGTTCGCACGTTCCCGTCTTTCTTGGTCATAAAGTTCACGCTTTGGTCCTTCATGTTTTCAAGATCTACTCTGTCTTCCATTGTCCTCAAATTCCTGATAAAGATTACTTCTTTGCAGGGATTTGGTCCAACAGGGATTGTTACTTTTCAAATCATAAATCTGCATCAGGTCATTAATCAAAACTTTAAACTGGGAGTTGAACTGCGCTTTTACAAGGAGGTTACCATCTCAGTTACCGGACAAAATCAAAATCGCAGTCCACTTGACCATCAAGGACTTTCTTGATGTTGACGGGATTAACATTCAAAAAACGATTGATTTTCATGCACAGCACTGACAACCAAATACCTTGTATTCTCAGGAGGGATTGCAAAAACTCGTCGTTCAATCACACTGGGTTTCGGACCAAGTCAGAACGCTAGGCCCGTGCCTGTTGTACTAAAGGGACTAAAAAATCTTAATTATTGTTAATTAACCTAACAGCAACAGCTAAGAGAGTGGCAGTTATGTGTCTTCTGCTCCCCCCCTCCGCCTCGCAAGTGGGAGCCTGGTTGACTTCTTCTATACCAAAGGGGGATCGAATTATGTGTAGGACCTTTCCATGCCGCTGAACTTCGATGCCCACTTCCCAGTCGAATACGAGAGCTCACAAGGGAACTCCATTAAGCTCAGGAAAGTCACATGAAGAGAGGAAAAGAATTCAGAATAAAAGAAAAAGTGCGCCCAAAGGAGGTCCTAAACTATTGGGCCTCCCTACCCAGAGGTCAAAGCCCACAAAGACTTCCCTGGTGTAGAAAAGTGCTTCGGTCTAAGGTGGGGTGCTGACTACGCCTACTGAAGGTGCTGCAAAGTCTACAAAACCGAGAGGCCTCGGGACTCCAAGGACACTCCTTTGTTGCACGACTTCAAACATATTGCTGTTGCGTTTTTATCATCAAAGGTTCGGGCACAAAGACAACCCTTACAAGAGCGATTCTAAATAATATAGTACATAGATATTAGTAGACACGTCTGCACACAGGCTCTGATATGGGATGCACGCAAAAGGGGCGTATTGAACATTTTGGAACTCAAAGGCCAAGACGAAAAATTCCCTCGCCTTTTGCCCTCGTTCTTGGCGCCTAGACAATATATTTATTACGTGCACGGAGGACGATGATTGATAAATGTCATAAGCAGGAAAACTGTTCAGAAGGTTGCACTGAAATCTTATGGACTTTTGTTAAGTAAATATGGCATTAAAACTTTACGAGGGATGGTGAGGGAGGGAGTACGAAGAGAGAGAGAGAGACAGAGAAGAAGAAGAGAGACGAGAGAGAAGAGAGAGAGAGAGAGAGAGAGAGAGAGAGAGAGAGAGAGAGAGAGAGATGCCAAGGCAGAGACAGAGGAAAGAAAGAAAGAAAAAAGATAGAGAGATATATAGAGATGGAGATAACGAGAAGTAGAGAGCTAGAGAAAAGCAGGGAGAACAAGAGGAAGAAAGTTAGAAAGAATAAAAAGGTGAGACGGATAAATAGAGGGAGATCGAAGTGATCAGCCAATTTGATCTTGAAACGACACGAGTCCAACGTCAGTTCATGGGCATTCTCTGCTCAGACGAAAGTCTTTATTTCTAACTATACACAAACGACAACAACAACAGCAGCAGCGGCGGCAAAAGGAAAAAAAGAAGAAAGAAAAAGAAAAAAAGACTGCCGTCAGTGTCATTTTTTGTTCTGTTTACACCATGTTGGTCCTGAAATGATCTTATCAATATGAAGTTTGTTATAATTTAAAAGTTGAGGATGTGGGGGTAAACTAAGATGGGGGGAAGTGGGTTAGGGAGTGACGGGGGGGGGGGGTGCGTATAGTTTCCTCTGCTTTTTGATAGTGTCACTTTCATCCCGACATCAAACATAATACACGTGTGTGTGTGTGTGTGTGTGTGTGTGTGTGTGTGTGTGTGTGTGTGTGTGTGTGTGTGTGTGTGTGTGTGTGTATTTGTGTGTCTGTGAGTGTGTATCTGTATGATTGTATCTGTGTATGTGTGCGTTAGTTTATTTCTGTGTTTTTTCATCCGTTCCCATGGGATAAAGCTTTGAGAATCGCCAGGAATACCTACATGGCAAAAGTAATTACTCAGTTCTTACTCCAGTTACTTTCGCAGATCAAAATAATTACTGGTTCAGAGTCAGAAGGAAGGTGTGTGTCTGATTTAGAAATTTGTTTTATTAGGAGGCACGTGAATGATGTATACTTATTCACATACGAGAGTATATAGATCAAACACCTTTTGAAATATGTAGCAGACATGAGTACAGTCCCCCTCCCCACACACAGAAACATACACAAACACACACACACACACACACACACACACACACACACACACACACACACACGCGCGCGCGCGCGCGCGCGCACCCCCCCCCCCCCACACACACACTCATATGCAACTCTGCCCTCTCCCCCTACGCACACAATTAGAAAAGCACTCATTTCGTGTTTTGAAAATAATTCAAGAAAAATTATCGTTTATCCGTGTGTTATTATCTCATGATAATTTTATCAGCAATTCACCTGAATATGCAGCTTCTGTCTAACATGTTGCAGTATGGTATCCCAGTCGATCTAAAAAAATAAAGGTATATTATAAAAAATAAAGATAATTTTAACCAGACGTTGACAGCAAGGGGGGGAGGGGTACAGGATGGTGAGGGTTGAGGGAAGGGGGAGGGAGAGTTACATCAAAGCCTTCGTTCCGTCGGCGACCCCACGTGACCTCAAGAACTCCAGCTTGTTATCTCGCATCACGCGTCACCAACGAATCATATTAAACAGTGTTATCAGGACAGAGGCAGGCGGAGATAACACGCGATAAGATGCCGGGGAAAAAAAATATTTGATGCCACAGCCAATGCCCGAGCTCTCAGTTACAACAAAGGACTAGAGAAGTGATTTGACTGTTTCACTCACTGCCCCAGGCGGTCGTGTGGACATTCATCGAGAGAAACTTGATTTGATTTGAAGTTGATGATGTCTTTGAGTGCTTAAGTTGGAAATCAGGATGATGGAATTATCGACGTCTGGCGTACGGACGGTAAGCCATATAATATTTTGTCGTTTTTTCTTTCTTTCATTCATTGTTTCTTTCTTTCGTCCTTCCTTCCTTCATTTCTTTCCTTTTCTTTTTGTTTTCTCGGATATTTTGGTTCATTATTCTGAAAACTTCGGACTGGAAAAGTAATGCATGTTTTTTTTCTTCTTTTCTTTTTCATAAATTTCCAGTTTAAGTATTCGGTGCAAACAAATATTCAAGTTTCTTGTGTTATTGAGATGCTTATGTGGAAACGAATTATGAATGACATTAGGCTATTTTTTAAACTCTTTTTTGTAAAATGACCCCCTTGGTAATTTTCTTTTCTTTTCCACTTCACGATAAATCTCCCCTTTAATGAACGTGTTCTTAATAGGCTGTGCAAAAAGTACTACAACTTTAAACCCAAGTTATGTAAGTCGTAAAGTTAAAGTTAATTCCATCCTATTATACAACGGAAAGTTCCTGATTATACCAAATACCTACGATTTTTTTTTTTATTCATTATTATTATATTTAGACAAATTAAATAATATGCACTTCCAGATTGCTAACGAGTCGCCTGTAGATTTGTTCAACGCGTCCTTTAACCCTACAGGATGTAACAACTCCTATGTTCCGACTCAAGAGGAATATAGACAAGGTGAGAGAGGATAGTTCGCGAATTAGCTAACGTTTGGGAGAATTCCACAAATACGTAATTAGAGTAGTGGTTTCATGTTGAAACTATCACAGCAGATAATGATAACAATCATAGTAATAACTAATTATATACATTCGGGCACACACACACACACACACACACACACACACACACACATACAGAATAACACACAACCAACCATACCTCACAAAAACTGCTCATGAAACTAACCAAACACCCCCCACACTGATAAACACATTCACGCATATCATTTCAGCTCTTGGAGGATTCTGGATGCCCCTTATTACAGCTGGGAGTCTTATCACCATTGGCTTATATATTCTTTTCTTCGAGCAAGTCTTCTACACAAATGCAGGCGCGCATAGAGTTTTCCGAAGGCACATATATTGGATTGGATCCGTTTACCCGGTGGGAATCCATATATTATTATCTTTGATATTCTGCAGCAGCAGCGGCAGCACTAGTAGTAGTAATACCAGTAATAATAACAATAATAATAATAATGATAATAATAATAATAATCATTATTATCATTACTACAATTATTGTCATTATTATCATCATCTTAACCATCATCATTATTATAAATTTTACTATCATTGTTATTATTATCATGATTATCATCAATTTTAGTATTATCATTATCATTATTATCAATTTTACTATTATTGTTATCATCATTATTATCACTGTCATCCTGATTTTAATAAACTAGGATACAAACGCAAGTAACGTGAGGACAAAGACAACGAAACAGTAAAAAGAGCAACACAAAACCGTCACGTTTCGATTGTTTTAAAGACTCCTCTTCAGTAATACTCGCAACATCTTTTTCTTTTCCATACCACTGAAACCTTTTCACATCAAGTTACCCCCCTTTTTCTTTTGAATTAGAAATGCCACCTACTTTTCCCCTCTATTTCCCTTTTGAATTAAAAATATGAAACGTCTATTTTGCTTCTGAATGTGAAGTACGAGGATTTAAGGCTAAAGACGACTGACTCGCTCTTTCGTTTATAGTTCATGACGCTGATGAGTCTCGTAGCATTGTTGGTCCCGAAAGCACACAACATATGCACAGCTGCAAAAATCATGTAAGTATTACCGAGGTTTTTCTTGCATTATCATCTGGTCATTATGCAATTATTACGGAGAGATCATATGTAAAGACTGCGTTGTTGTTTTTTTCCTGGGAATACTAAGAGGTACTCTTATCATATGCAATATAAGGAAGTGAAGGATAAAGGAGAGTAAAGTTTACATAGAATAACAATGGTAGCAGAAAAAATTTGCTGTTTACGTAAAAGCAATTCAAGTAAGCAGCAATAACAGAACATAGTTTTAATAATAATAATGATAATGAAAAAAATACAGAACTCACACACACACACACACACACACACACACACACACACACACACACACACACACACACACACACACACACACACACACACACACACACACACACACACACACACACTCCGATATACATGTATATACACGACCTCATTCCAAGGAAAAAAAGGACTGTACCCAAGGAAAAGTAAACAGCCTTTGACAAATGATCTGAAACAAGCTGTCCCTCTCCTGGAAATCGCAGGGGACCAAAATTCACATTTCTTTTTACGTAAAACTCAAACTGAATGTTTGGTTATATTCAAAGATATCAAATAACATGATATAGAAACGTGATATTTGATATGAGATATGATATATTGTTTGTATGGTATATGATACACTTTATAATTCATATTGTACAATATACTGTTCATATGATGTGTGGTATACAATTGTTGATATGTTAATCATTATTAATTGTAAATGTCTCATGTTTCGTATCATAATGGGCATTGCATTATCGTATTTAGACAATAAATTTGAATCGTGCGTCAACATAAGCTCTTGTCAAACATCAGTTAAACGGGATTAGTAGGTATTGTTTCTATCCTTTAATCAAATATGTTGGAGAGACCTGTTGAAGCAGAAA
>NC_051395.1:18212870-18215370 GCF_015228065.2 Penaeus monodon | reverse complement strand
CTCCGGTGGTAGCGGTCAGTGCGGGTCCTGATGGGCACCAGTTTGTTGGCGGCGCGTAGGGCCCGGCGAGGCGGCGGCGCGTCGGGGGGCAGCAGGTCACGGTGGCGTGGATGGCACAGCAATTTTAGACCAAACTGCTGCAGTGAGGTTGAGTAGTGAGTGGCGAGGGAGGTGAGGCCTAGGGCAACCAGGGCGCTGTCATAGCTGGTATAGACAGGGCCGAGAATGATCTAGGCTGCCCTTTTCTGCACCTTCTCAAGTTGTAGCAGCTGGGTGGCGGTGAGGGAGGGGGACCAGGCGGGGGAGGCGTAGGTCAATTTAGGCAGGATGAATAGCCTGTAGATATTCTGAAGCTCCGGGAGTGGAACGCCAAGGGACTTGAGGCGACGCAGCATGTGAAGCCTGTACGAGGCAGACCTCACGATGTCTCTAACGTGCTGCGTCCAGGAGAGCTTATCGTCGATGGTGACGCCGAGTAGCTTGGTGGAACGGACTACGTCGAGCGGATGGTTGTCCAGCGTGAGGATGGGCGAGGGGGCGGAGTTGGTGGAGAAGTCGAACTGCATCACAACTGACTTCTGGCGATTGATGGTGACGTGATTTGTGGTGGTCCAGGCGAGGAGGTTGTCGAGGGTGCGCTGGATGGCGGAGTGGTCAGGGCAGGAACTATCAATGGCAGCGGCGATGGTTGAATCATCCACTTATTTCCAACGATGCTCGGTATCGAGGAGAGCGTCGTTAATCATGACTAGGAAGCATAGGTGGCCCATTATAGTCCCCTGGGGGACTCCGCACGTTAGTGGCAGAAGGCTGGAGACTTGACCCTGCACGCGCACGGCCTGTTGCCTGTTGGAGAGAAAGTCTGCCAGCCAGGGGATGAGGCACTCCCTGATGCCCGTGGAAGCTGCTGCTTTTGAGATGACCGTAGTGTGGTCCACCAGGTCGAAAGCTTTCTTGACATCTATGAAGATGCTGGTGACGGAGGATTTGCGCTTGTCGAGGTGGGCGTGGACGAAGTCGAGGAAGCTGACGAGGCAGTGTGTGGTGGAAGAGGAGCGCATGTTGCCGAACTGCCGAGTGTCAACGCTGGGCGCGAGGTCCTGGTAAGCCCAGTCGGCGACAAAGATTCACACAGCAGGCTGGGCAACGGAGTAATGGCGATGGGTCGTAGTTCGCCGAATGAGGCGGGGCTTGGGGTTTTCCCGATGGCGGTGACAAATGCGGTCTTCCATTGTGATGGGCACTTAGACTGTTGCAATGAGGCGTTTATAATGGAAGTCAGAGGAGTGTCAAGTTCCAATGCGAACTCCTTGATGAGGCGCATTGGCAGGTCAAGGGGAGTGGTGGCTCTCTTGACGCGGATTTTTCCCAGCTTCTGAAGCACATGGGACTGACTGACTGTGGGAGCAAGTGAGGGGCCGGGCGGTGGCGGGGGGTAGCTGCTGACAAATTGAGGCGAAATGGTCATTGAGAGCCTTCTGCTGCTTCACTGGGGGTAAGGTTGCTGGTGCATTGAAACGTGCACGGTCGATTTGCAAGGCCGCACAGCTCCCGAACTTTTCCGTACCATTGGCTGGGCTGCAGGTGTTGTAGTTTGTTGTGGTAGAAGGTTTTCTTGGCTGTTTTTATTTCCCTGATGACTGTGTTGCGGAGTGATTTGTAGGCGGTGGTGTTGTGCGAGTGGAAGGCTTGATTTCTCTGTTGAATGAGGCGTTTGATGCGGCCCGTGATCCAAGGCAGGTCCGATGGGTGTGTACTGAGTGACTTTTCCGGAAAGAAGTGGTGAAAAGCCGTAGTGACGGTCGAGAGATAGTAGTGCCACTTGTCCTCCACATCAACAGCGGTAAGAACGTCAGTCCACGGGTGTTGGGTAATCCACTGCCCAAACTGTATGATTGAGGACTGTGTGAGTGGCCTGTATTTCCTGGTCTTGGTCTGCTTTGGCTGAGAGACGGTGGGCGAAGGCAACCCTTAACACTGATACGTGTCTGCTGCGGCCGACAGGAGAATATGGTAGAGGAGGCTGGTACCAGTCATGTAAATCAGTAAGGATCAAATCCAGGGTTCTTTGTTCATAAGTGGGAAAGTTTACTACTTGAGAGAGATGGAGTTCATTTTGCAGGTCGAAGGTGTCTATTTCATTAAAATCACCACATATTATCATCTTGCATGACGGGTATCGCACGCGGTCAGTGGTGTGGGTCAGGTGGCTGAGTAGCAGTTGTTTGGTGGGGGCTCGTGGGGGGTGGTAAATCACGCAGCAGATGAGGGATACGGCGAGGCGAGTGTGTGTGTGTGTGTGTGTGTGTGTGTGTGTGTGTGTGTGTGTGTGTGTGTGTGTGTGTGTGTGTGTGTGTGTGTGTGTGTGTGTGTGTGTGTGTGTGTGTGTGTGTGCGTGTCTAATTGTGATTGCGTTTGTGTATGTGTGTGTGTATAGTTGTCTTTGTATGTGCTTGTGCTTGTGTGTGTGCATATGATTTGTTTATCTTTTCGTATGTGT
>NC_051395.1:18205370-18207870 GCF_015228065.2 Penaeus monodon | reverse complement strand
TCAGAGGTCCTCCTCCGACAGCTGGACCTTCAGCCTGGCACGACTTCGAGATGGTGTTGACCTCCTTCGGGGAGTCTTTCGCGCAAAATTGTCTAGGCTCCTTCGGGTTAGCGGCTATGAAGGCTTCGTTGTGGTATTGCCAGTAGGTGTAGGGGCCGAGGATCAGCATCTCCACCAGGTATATACAGTTTTCGACGGCTGGGGTGGGGGCAAGGATGTCGGTTACAGAGTTGTGGTTTTATTTTGATATCATATAAATTCACATACAACATGAACAATATATGTATCTGTTCTCTGTCTCTGTCTGTCTGTCTGTCTGCTCTCTCCTCTCTCTGTCTCTCTCTCTCTCTCTCTCTCTCTCTCTCTCTCTCTCTCTCTCTCTCTCTATCTATATATATATATATATATATATATATATATGTGTGTGTGTGTGTGTGTGTGTGTGTGTGTGTGTGTGTGTGTGTGTGTGTGTGTGTGTGTGTGTGTGTTTTTATTTTTATATATATATATATATATATATATATATATATATATATATATATATATATATATTGAAAAAACATAATCCAGAAATAGACTCTTTTCTGGTAAATATAAGTTTACATGAACCAATATAAATAACATGCACTTAAAGGGACGAGAAGAAAAGATTATCTTGGGACAGTTAATTCTGGAACTACAGACATTTATATCTAGTCTTCGCTCGTTAGGAGTCTTTAAAAAATAACATTTGAAAAGATAAGAGAACTATGTATATACCATTAAATGAGGTACTAACGACTCATTTACATCCAGTATATTTATAATTGAAAATATTCCATCTAACGAAGAGCGTCAAAACCACAATTCCATTGCACTATCTTTAGCCGAGACGACTAACGATAAACCAGAGGAACTAAATAAAGAAAACTATACCTACAACAGAATATCTAAAAAAAACACAAAACTCACGGCATTATCTTTAGTGGTTTTAGAAACCTAGCTGATCCCTGACTTACTTTGCTTGTAGACTCGCGGGGAAATGTGAGGACCAATACAGAAGGTTGTAGTCGCATGATGCGAGATGAGCGCTCTGTGCAAGGACTGTCTCACGAAGCTTCGCTACCAATTCAAGTATTATAAATTATTTTTTTTTTCATGAGTGAGGTATTCAAGCAATATCCTTTTTGGGTTAAAAATCAACTGTCATCATTTTTGCATATAAAGACCTAACAAAAGATTCTCACAGACCCTAAAATACGAAAGAACGTAAAATAACTACTTGTAATTTTTTTCAGAGGTTTCTGTATATCAAGCAAACACACTTATAACAGGCGATTAGGGTGTTTAGCCAAATATTATCGTTGGGATCGACTGTTTTGCCAAATAAAGATAGGAAAACATCAGCATTAGAAGATGCGAGTTCAACGGTACTTATTACTATATATTCTTGATCGCTGGATAAGGGAAAACGATTAGAGGAGAGGAAAGTAGGAGTTAGGAGAGAGGCGATGAGGGACGAGGGAAAGAGAAGGGAGAGAAGATAGGGATGAGAGTACGAGAAGAGAAGAGGAGAGAGGAGAGAGAGGGAGAGAGAGGGAGAGGGAGAGAGAGAGAGAGGGAGAGAGGGAGAGAGAGAGAGAGAGAGAGAGAGAGAGAGAGAGAGAGAGAGAGAGAGAGAGAGAGAGAGAGAGAGAGAGAGAGAGAGAGAACGAAATACACACACACACACTGTAAAAGACACAGAACCTTAATACAATGAGCCAGCCACGTGGTATACTGTCTAATGGCTTACACAAATTGTGCTTATGTACACGCCACACACACACGCACACACGCACACACACACACACACACACACCACACCACACGCACACACACACACACACACACACACACACACACACACACACACACACACACACACACACACACACACACACACACACACAGATAGAGAGATAGATAGATAGACAGAGAGAGAGAGGGGGGGGGGAGAAAGAACGAGAAAGAACGAGAGCTAGGGAGAGAGAGCGAACGATGATAGACAGTGAGAAAGAGAGAGCAAACGAAAGACAAACGCAGACAAAAAATACCAAAATACAGACAAGAGAAAAGAAATAAAGTAAAACAAAAGAGAGAGAACAAGAAATTACAAGAAGCAACTCCAGCCTGGCGTTCCGTCTGGCACTCCACAGCGCTACGAAACGCACAAGTTGAACGGAACAGCCTGTAGCGCGAGAACTTTGTGTATAACTTCGTATTCTTCGTATGGCGCACAAATGCTTCAATATCGTGAGCTAGTACGCCCAGCACGACGCGTACATTGTCTACAAACAGTTCATGAATGTCAAAGAATATTTTTCTGTGTGGATTTGCCATGTGAACTTTTATGATCTAAGCTAAGCGTAGGGTGTTAAATGTGAATAAACAAGAGAGCATGATTCTTGACTCGTAAGCCTAACTGCTGGAATAATAATAGAAAATTTGCTATATAAAGGTAAATATAAGACTCATGAAT
>NC_051395.1:18197870-18200370 GCF_015228065.2 Penaeus monodon | reverse complement strand
GCGAGAGAGAAAGGAAGTAGGAGAAGAGGGGGGGGGGAGGAAGGGGGTAAAAAGGGGGAGAAATAAAGGGAAGGAAGTGAGAGAGAGGAAAGAGGGGATGGAGTTGAGGGAGAAAGGAAGGGAGGATAGAGAGGGCGAGTAGGGAGATGAAAGAGAGAGGGAGTGAAGTATGTATTTATTAGTAGGAGAGGAAAGGGGGAAAGCGCGAGGGAAAGTGAGGGAGACAGGAGGGCGAAGAGGGGGGGAAAGAAGTGAGGGAAAGAGGAGAGGGAAAGAATGAAATGCAGGGGGTGACGAAGGGAAAAATACCAGGATGGCGGAGAGAGATAGAGGAATGGATGGGAAGAGGGAAAATAAGGAAGAAGAAGGGAAGACCAGGCTGGAAGAGGCAAGAGAGGAGGGCGGCGGGCGAGAAGGAAGAGAAAAGAGGCACCGATAAAAAAAAAAAAGAAAAAAAGTACATTTTTGTTATTATTTTTATTGCTGTTATCACTGACAGAAATCGGATACCTGAACAATCCCATTCTTCGGAAGAGATTACAGGGTAAAAAGAATTGTCAAGGAAGAATTTCCTCTCCAAAATATGTAGTCGGCAATGCAGGGGGATGGTGATAACGCCGCATAAAAATGGGCAGTGATAAAATTACAGCTAAATTCATAATCAGATTTATGATCGGGCTGAATTTCGAACTAATTATGATGGCGGTGATGATAACAGCAAGGGAAAATAAACTTTACTCATGGAAAAGTTACCCATTATAAAAAAAAAGCAAGTCATGCGAAAAAAACATTATATTTGATAAATGCGTTGCAGTGTACAGCATGCAACTTCAATGGGCGCCTCCACGAATAAAAGTAACTTTCAATGTAATTCGGGTACTATATCCATTCAAAACATGTAATTAGTTCAGTGTGTATTAATCTAAACTGCCCAGTAAAATAGAACAAGCGATAGATTGGAAACATAGAACCATTACATTTTTGTCTTTGGTGTAACAAAGGAATTATAGTAAATTTAGTACTAGTACTCAAGCACCACAATTTATGACAGTGATAAAGATATTAACAGTATAAGTATACTGTAATTTCCTTTGATAATACTGAGTATACGATCACAATAATTTTAACAGCAGTAATAGAGATATATACTGTTACCGTAAACAATATAAAATCCCATTGACAATATAAAATCCCATTTACGACAACCATAAATCATATATACATAAACCACAATATTAAACAATAAGAAAGCCTATGCGTCTATGTTGATAAGCTCAAGTTCAAGAGATCATTGATAACATTTATTTAACCAATATACTTATACACATACGTTTGGGAGACGAAAACTCACCTTCACTCGTCTCCGAAATGGTTGGTATGTAGTCGTAGTTACAAGAGACACCGTAGCTTGTGTCATTTTGGACCGTGCTTATGTTCGGTCCCGGCATTTCCCAGTTGTCTGGAAATAAGAGAAACAGGGAGGTTACTTGGCTTCCGTTTTAATTATGGCAAGTTCAGACACACGCACTTCCATGTCTACGAGTTGGGTCTCAAATGTAAGTGCGTAAGTCGGGTAACATTCATAGCAGGCTCTGTCCCTCACGCTGCTTATAATATTATCTATTTGTAAACTTATTTCTCCTCTGTAGTTGCATGAAAGCATTCTTATTTTTTATGTTTGTTTTTTTTACTTTTCTTGTGAAATTAGTAATGTGTAGTTGCACCTTTATAGTCCGCTTTTATCAGTAAGAAAATAAATTTATTTTATTTAAGTGAAAAATATTCTTTTCATTTTATTCCAATGTCTGAAGTGATTGCATCGTTTTTTCATGCAATTGTTCAACTTTCTCTTTGATTTTTTTTAACCATGATAATCTACTCTCTAACTTACCAACTTTATACTTCATTGCGTCTGCCTCTCCTTTGACTCAATCCGAGCACCAACACACCAGCACCAACGGATAAAAAATGCACGCGAGAGGACACACAATCACACAGTAACGCGTCAGAACGTGCTACACCTTCGCAGTAATAACAGCTCCTCTCGTGTGTGCTTGGCGAGGGACCTACGAGACTCGCTGAGTAATCCTGCCCCATCCCCCTACCCCCCCCCCCCCCCTTTACCTATTCCCTTTTCCCAGCGCCGTCTCCTTCGCCCGTACCCATAAGCTCTTGGCTTCGGTTTCCACGTCGGTAATAAAGTTGCCATCCTTTAGGGCATCTTTGGGCAATTTAAGTAATTTCATTTTTATTACATAAACAGTTAGCAAGGGTTATTTCTGTTCAGAGTAAGGATAATGTTGGTAAAGATACAAAATATGGTATGAAGATCAAATACTGCTACCTGCTACCTTTCTCCAGTATCCACCTCGGTTCCCTAGCTGCGCGTTTCTGCCATTCATACCCTCAGTGGCCATGCCCTTGGGATAAGGAAGTCACCATCCAGGAATGGGGATAGGCTTTTGGGGGGCGTGGGGGTTGGGGGTATTTGGCAACGGGG
>NC_051395.1:18127870-18130370 GCF_015228065.2 Penaeus monodon | reverse complement strand
TAGATAGATAGATAGAGATAGATAGATAGACAGATATATATGTAGATAGATAGATAGAAGATAGAGAGAGAGAGAGAGAGAGAGAGAGAGAGAGAGAGAGAGAGAGAGAGAGAGAGAGAGAGAGAGAGAGAGAGAGAAAGAGAGAGAGAGAGAGAGAGAGAAAGAGACATACATACACACATACATACATACATACAGACAGACAGAACTAGAAAGAAAGGGGAACAAGGGAAGAGAAAGAGAAACAAACCACACTCTAAGAAACAAAACGAAACATACACACATACTATAAAAAGGACAAGAAATCGTCCACCGACATCATTCTCACTACTTTTTCCATGATAACTAACAATGCAGTGTTGGCAAGACGCAGCAACAATTGCAATGAGGCCGTCAAAAGCACCGTAGGGAGCACCGACCATGCAACTCAGTCATGCATGAAGTTGGTCCACCTTGAGTGTGTCTTACAAGATTTATGAATATGCAGAATATTTGGAGGTCCTTCAGTGCTATTTAACGAATTATGTCTTTTTTTTTCTTTCTCTTAAATCTATGTTTGTCTACCGTTACGGGGTAATTTGCTCGGAGTAAATAAATTTGTCTAAGGAGTGTGCACAGGTCTTGAGGAAAATCGCGTTTTCTTAAACTTGATTTTTTTTTTGGGGGGTGGGGGGTGGGGGTGGAAATGGCCTTTTCTTCTCTTAATTTCCTGTTTGTTAGTATTGGTATTGTTGGTGCTTTTCATATGGGTATTATTACTATTATTTGTCATTGTTTTGATGTCATTGTTAGTGTCATGGTTAACATCATCACATTATCATTATCAAAATATCTGTCATTTTTATTATCCCGCACCTTTTCCAACATCATTACCGTCATCTCTCATATTATTGTTTGTATTGCTGACGTTGTCATTTCTCTTTCTTTTGTCATTGCTTGTAATTTGCACTGTCATTATCTTCTTTTTATGGTGATATTGATAACCATAATCATAATCATAATAATAGTGACTGTGATAATAACATTGATAACAGTGATGACAATTGTATTGATAATAATATTGGTAAAAGTAGTGTTTTGATAACGTCGATTCAAGTAGGAAAAGGATGATGAAAAAAATATTGAAAACAAGACAATGAATGTCCTTAACGTTATTACCTGGACTCGCATGATAACTTCAATCATTATCATTATCACTGTGATAACCATTCCCCAAACACTTAAAATATTACAAGATAAACACACTGAATATACTACTAGGACACTCATATCTCTTTTCACCTTAAATTTCTGCTCGCACTAAACTCAAAACAAAAGCTCGTGATGCGCTTGACTTTCCTTCAACGAACTTCGTGACATTGGGATTACGGGAAATAGGGGGTAAGGGGGGCAAAGGGGAAGGGGGGATGGGTGCAAGCAGAAGCAAAGGAAAAACAAAGTGAAAAACAATGCATGAAATATTATGGAAAGGTTAGGGAGGTTGAGGTTGGGGGATGGGGGAGGGGATAGAGGAGATGGGAGAGGGAGAAAAAGGGGATGGAGAGGGGGGGGGGAGAAGGTAGGGGAAGGGGATGGGTACTGAGGGGCAGGAGAGAGAATGGGGGGGGGAGGGGAAGAAAGGGGATGGAGAAAGGGACTTGATTTCAATGCCTACAGTCGGCTGGCAATACTGCTTCGAAGCTTCACTCACTCGAACGAACTTTTAACGACGATAGAAAAAGAAGAAGCAGGAGGAGAATGCGAAAGAAGGAAAAAAAAAGAAAAAGAAGAAAAAAAAAGACATTTGCATTCTCAGTGTGCTTCTGGTGAGATTCCTTCTACCAGAGATATAAATCAAATAAATTTCAAGACTGCGCTCCCCCCCTCCCCCCAATAATAATAATAATAATAAAAAACTATTAAAAAAGAAAGTACTCGTACAGCAATACAAAAAAGTCCTTCATTCAACCTTCAGACTTCCTCAAAGATTCGCAACGTCATCGTGATTCAGCAATACATCTGACCATTAAAGAGATCGGACCAAAAAACTTGAACTGAACGAGGCTCCCCCTCCACCCCGACCCCTGCTGACCCCCCCCACCCTCCCAACCTCTCTCTCTCTCTCTCCCCTCTCTCTCTCCTGAGCCCCTCTCTCATCTCTCTCCTCTCTCTCCTCTCTCTCTCTTTTCTCCTCTCTCTCTCTCCTCTCTCTCTCTCTCTCCTCTCCTCTCTCTCTCTCTCTCTCTCTCTCTCTCTCTCTCTCTCTCTCTCTCTCATCTCTCTCCTCTCTCTCTCTCTCTCTCTCTCTCTCTCTCTCTCTCCCTCTCCCTCTCATTCTCTCTCTCTCCCTCTCTCTCTCTCTCTCATTCTCTCTCTCTCTCGCTCTGGATCTCCAAGCGTGTCTCACTGTCTGTCTTTCATTATCTATCTAGCTCTAAATCTCTCTCTTTCTCTCTCTGTGTGTCTTTCTGTTTGTCTGTCTGTATGCCTATCTGTATGTCTGTCTGTCTCCCTTTATCTT
>NC_051395.1:18092619-18100119 GCF_015228065.2 Penaeus monodon | reverse complement strand
GGGACCAGCATGACTTGGCTGCACCATTGCTAGTAGGCAATCGGAGTCTTGCCCAGGGACTGCCTGACTCATCGCCGTGGTCTGAGTGATGTAATCGGCTAATATTCTTGATAAGATAGTAGTACTGTATATCATAAATTGTCATATATCATCATATGCTGCAGGGTAACTTAGCTTAATCTTACGCTACAGTCTGATCGATGCTCTACCTACTCGTCTACGGCTCTCATCATATTTATCCTTGCTCTATAGATACTGTCTCTGTATCACTCATCACTATTTCATTTGTATCTCTTCTCTATACTCTCCTCTACTCTATCTTCTTGTCTCATATCTCTCTCTCATCTCTATCTCTCTCTCTCTCTCTACTCTCTTTCTCTCTCTCTCTCATCTGTCATCTCATCTTCTCTCTCTCTATATTATTATACATATATATATATATATATATATATTATATATATGTATAATATATATTATTTTCTTGTTTGTGTTTGTGTGTGTGTTGTGTGGTGTGTGTGTTGTGTGTGTTGTTTACCACCCACCACCCACACCACTCACATTACAGCTATATATAATATATATATATATATATATATATATATATATAATATATATATATATATTATATATGTGTTTGGTATAATATTATGTTACACACACACACACACACACACACACACACTAAAACACACACACACACACACATATATATATATATACATACATACATATATGTATATGTATACATATATGCATATATAAATATGCATATGTACATTTATCAGTATATGTACATACAAGTATATATATGCATATATACATATATATATAGAAATGGATACATTTATGTATATATATATATATATATATATATATATATATATATATATATATATATATATATATATATATTCATACTGATTAAGAAAACGAAATATACCCGCTTCTTATCACAGTAATAAACGTGACACTGAAACACTGTCGTTATTCCGGATTTGCTGATGAAAGGTCGCCGAACTTAATTCGCACAGTGATTACGACAGGGCTGATTGCTGGTGATGAAATTCGTCATTACTGCAAAACACTGCAAGGAACGCTACAAATACCTGGGACTGCATCCGCGTATTCAACAGGTCAATGAGTTCTTTCTGTAATAAACTCTTCGAAGTGATTAATAATACTTTCACAAACCAAGCCCAAGCACGGAGGTAATGGTGGATAGTTATAGCAGTGTCTATCAATTGTGTCAAAATATAAATCAGTTTGTAATCTTGTGTAGTAATATGAGTGTCTTTAATGATACTGTGCGGGCGGCGTGCATGTTACTCACGCGGAAGAGAGAGCTGGGAGGAAGTAACGCGGCTGATGTAACTCGGAGGAATACATGAAGAACACGTCTCAGGCAGTATCCTTGGCCTTCAGGTTGAGAAAGTGTTGAAGGAATTGCCTTGCGTTATTGCATTTGAAACCGTTTTTATAATCTGTATCGGAAAATGATATCTTACGGGTGTTCGATGCCGGATATCGTCCGGCGGTTTAGCTAACCCTTTTTCCTAGACTAATAAAGAGTGGTGGATATCTGTGAACAAACAAATTTGGCAGAAGATTTTTTTTTTCGTTGAATTATATATAATCCAATGACGGGAAGTGATGCAGCGATATTGCCAGAAAGTGATCATCGGTAATTGACGTTTCTCTCGGTTTATTTCCTATCAATAACTTCAATAATATCCTGTATCACCCACTCTTAAGAGGAAAAAAAAAAAAAAAAAAAAAAAAACATGCAGTCGTACCCCTTCAGCTACAAAATTGACCCGTTTCCCCTAAATATTACATTACGAAACAGAATGAATATGCAACACAGGTCTCAATAGGTTAGTGACACAAAAAGGTTGTAGAGTTAACAAGAGGCCAATTTGTGTTATAGGTTTTCTCGTAATACCGACAATAAACAGTTGGTATTTCTAAAGTCAAAACATTTCACACAAAACACCCTTGCTGTATAGTAAACATTAGCAATTACACAGCATATTATATACATCGAGATCACAGTTACATTCTTATATAAAAAATGTCATAACAACCTCTGATTAACGTTTGAAACACACGCACACACACACACACACACACACACACACACACACACACACACACACACACACACACACACACACACACACACACACACACACACAACACACACACACACACACACACACACACACACACACACACACACACACACACACACACACACACACATACACACACACATACACTCACACACACACACACACGTTGGAAGTGAAATCGTGTTGAAAGGGAATTTAAAAGCTGGAAGTACTGACCGTTAACCTTTCCTATATTCTAATCAAGTCGGGTATTAAGACCACAGGATAACTTAAATAACACTTGGAGAGTATCTTCGCATACAAAGGTCATGAGGACTCGCCGTTTGTTCACTTCCACTTTATTATGATGCCGAAAGCCTGCATGACATTTGCCGAGCCGAGCAACACACAAACGAGTAAGCAAAGAGATGCATGGTGGAGAGGTAACCTTTTACATGTGGCTTTGGTTTGGTACACGCCTCCACGCACGCTCATGAACAACACGCACACATACACACGTTCTCTATTTGTCTGTCTGCCTAGCTGTCTCTTTTTATCTTTCTCTTCCCCCCCTCCCCTCTCTCTCTCCTATTTCTCTTTCCCCATGTCTCTCTCTTTGCTCTCTCTGTCTTTCTTTCCCCCTCCTCCCTCCTCCCTCTCCCCCCTCTCTCTCTCTCTCTCCTCTTCTCTCTCTCTCTCTCTTCTCTCTCTCTCTCTCTCTCCTCTCTCTCTCTCCTCTCTCTCTCCCTTGTTCTTCTCCTCGTCTCTCTCTTCTCTCTTTCACTCACTCTCTCTCTTCTCTCTCTTCTCTCTCGTGTCTGCTCAGGCTGTTCTTGTTCCCTACTCAATCCTTCTCCTTCCTCTCCTCTACCTCTTCTCTCTTCTCTGTCCTCTCCTGTGCCCTTACAGTTTTTTTCGACCATTTCTTAGTTCTCCTCAATCTTGTACGGCTTAAAATTTTTAGCACTTTTTAGTTCATGTTTGCATAACAAGGCGTAGTCATGTTTAGTGTTTCGACTGGAAAGCAAAGATTTTCTAGCTTTAAGGCCTAATCTTGTCATTTTACACATAGCTTGATTATATATAGTGTGAAAAAAGTATTTAATGATTTATGTACAGGCCGTTACAATTTTTTGCGACCTTCATTGAAGGTCCGGTGAAGTACTTGTGCCGGCTTTCAGAAAATAGTTTAGCACCTATTATAGAGGTTTACTAACAGGCTATCATTAGTTTATTGTTTCGCCTTGGGATAATTTAATTTCTTATTTTATTCTCAGAAACGAATGTCATTTGTATAGTTTGATTCCATACTCTATATACTCCCCTCCCCTCTATCCCCTTTCTCTCTCTCTCTCTCTCTCTCTCTCTCTCTCTCTCTCTCTCTCTCTCTCTCTCTCTCTCTCTCTCTCTCTCTCTCTCTCTCTCTCTCTCTCTCTCCTCTCTCCCTCTCTTCCTCTCTTCCTCCCTCCCTCCCTCCTCACTCACTCCCTCCCTCCCTCCATCCTTCCCTTCATCTACTCGTATATCTTTTGCTCCGTTAATCTTTTCAACCATAACAAATAGTCATCGAAACGTAACATTGAGTAGAAATCCAGAAGCATGAAACTCCACAATGAACCACACCCATGATTCTTGTAAAATAGGGTTTTCCATTTTTTTTTTGTCGGAGTCTAAAATGACACCAATAAATAGTAATAATTATTTTTTTCATTTAGAGAAGGAATCTGTTAATAATAATCATGGGTGTGGTAGTAACTAACACTTTATACGTTTTTATTGTGTGTTAACCATTGTCTTAAACGGCCATGCACGAGCACACAATGAAAGGAAGGTTGGAAAGTGACACTATTAAATGTTAAATGTGATAATGATAGCAGTTATTTCATTTCTCGCTTTTTTTGCTATTATTGTCATTATTATTGTTGATATCACTACTACTACTATGCTCCTCGTCCTCCTCGCCTCCACCTCGTCCTCCTCGTCCTCCACGTCCTCGTTATCTTCCTTCTCCTCATCATTACTACTACTACTACTACTAGATCTACTTCTGCTGCTATCATTATAATTATTGCCATCATCATCACCATTATCATTAACATCCTCAACATAAATCTTTCCAATACTTTTCACATTCTCATCTTCCTTTCATCAATTTATCCCCCTGTTTTTCCATTTTACTCTGCTTATTCCGTCTTTCTTCTTTTTTTTTTTGTGTGTGATTCTCTTCCTTTTCGTTGAGACTCATGACTCACCGAGACTGAGTCAGTGGAACTAATGAATTGCTTTGGGAGAGCGGAAGTGTTGTATATAAGTAAGAATAAGTAATTGTTATTTGAAGGTTTAGTTGGTATGAAAATTTCTGTATAAGTCTGCATCTTATGTCTATGTCTATATCTGTATATGTTTAATATCTATATCTGTATCTATTTATCTGTCTGTCGGATATATATTGCACACACACACAAGCACACACACACACACACACACACACACACACACACACACACACACACACACACACACACACACACACACACACACACACACACACACACACACACCGTTAAAAAAACGACATCAACTGCGCAGTTCACAAGAGGACAAGTACTTGCAACCGGGTGTTTTAGAAGCACGACATGAACCCGCTCGTATATTGCAATATTAATCCGCGTCATAATCCTTGTTAAACCCTGATTAGAATGGATTAGTTTCAGTTATAATGATAAGGGAATGATGAGGCGTAAAGATATCTTTACTGGCTTTGAATACTCTCGCGAAAATTATATTTGCAAACGTAACATATGCTGCAGAGGAATAAAGAAATAAAAAAAAGAAGAAAAAAAAGGAGAGAATGATGATGAAGAAGTAGAAGAAGTAGAAAAGAAGAAAGAAGAAAGAAAGAAAAAAAAAAATTGAAGAAAGAAAGAAATGAAGAAAAAAGATAAAAAAGGAGGAAAGAAAAATAGCTGAGAGGAAGATAGAGATAGATGAAAATGTATATAAAAAACCTAGATAGCTGGATAGACAAGCGCAGGCAGATAGATAAGTAGACAGACAAATAGGTAGTTGATGAATAGACACACAGACATATATAGACAGAGAGCGAGAGATAGATGGATAGAGATAGATAAATAGATGGATAGATAGATAGATAGATAGATAGATAGATAGGTAGATAGAGAGAAAGAGAGAGAGAGAGAGAGAGAGAGAGAGATGGAAGGAAGGAGAGAGAGAGAGAGAGAGAGAGGAAAGAGAGAGAGAGAGAGAGAGAGAGAGAGAGAGAGAGAGAGAGAGAGAGAGAGAGGAGAGAGAGAGAGAGAGAGAGAGAGAGAAGAGAGAGAGAGAGAGAGAGAGAGAGGAGAGAGACACAGAGACGACACACAACAGACAACACACACACACACACACACACACACACACACACACACACACACACACACACACACACACACACACACACACACAGAAAGAAAGAAAGTGAAAGAAAGAAAGAAATGGAGAAAAAAAGACAAAGAAAGAGACAGAAAGCTAAAAAGAAAGGAGAAATCAATAAATCGACAGATAAGTAGACAGAAAGACAAATATATATAGAGAGAATAGCAAAGGAGATGGACACGTAAGAAAAAAAAAAAAAAAATACTACAGCTTAACTTGGGTAGCAACACTGAATACAAGCGAGAGACAACGGTGACCTAGCTTCAAGGAAAGGTCAAACGCTACCTCAGGGTCAAAAGAAAGAAGGATCAATAGGGAATGTAGCAAGGAGATGATTTGCATGTTGCTTTCTCTATGGCATGTTGAAAGTGGGAGATTGTGCAGAGTCAGATAAGGAGAGAGTCGGCGATTCGATATAAATCTGTTGGTGAGTCTTTTATCTTGATGATAGTGGCATTAATAATAGTAACAGTGATAATACTGTCACCACTAATGATATTATAGTAGTTTCAACTGTGATTACAAAAGTGATAGCAACAATAGCAGCAACAATAAGATAGTGATAATGATGATATTAATCACGATAAATTATAAGGAAAAGGAAAAGAAACATACTGGCAACTCACACTCCGAGTCGGCAAGATTCTTTTTGGGAAAATTGATAAAAGTGATGTAAAGCAAGAGAAAAATACCAATCATGCGCAAAGATAAATATTACGTCTGAGTTATGGAGAGGGAGAGGGAGAGGGAGAGGGAGAGGGAGAGGGAGAGGGAGAAGGGAGAGGGAGAGGGAGAGGGAGAGGGAAAGAAGGAGAGGGAGGAGGGAGAATGAGAAGGAGGAGAGGGAGAGGGAGAGGGTAAAGAGGAGAGGGAGAAGGAGAAGGACGAGGGAGAGTGAGAGGGAGAGGGAGAGGGAGAGGGGTTAGGGAGAGGGAGAGGGAGAGGGAGAGGGGAGAGGGAAGAGGGAGAAGGAGAAGGCGAGGGAGAGGGAGAGGGAGAGGGAGAGGGAGAGGGAGAAGGAGAGGGAGGAGGAGAGGGAGGAAGGAGAGGGAGAAGGAGAAAGGAGAAGGAGAGGGAGAGGGAGAGGAGAGGGAGAGGGAGAGGGAGAGGGAGAGAGAGAGAGAGAGGGGAGAAGGAGAGGGAGAGGGAGAGGGAGAGGAAGAGGGAGAGAGAGGGAGAGAGGAGAGGGAGAAGGAGAGGAAGAGGAGGAGAGGGAGAGGGAGAGTGAGGAGAAGAGAAAGAGGGAGAGAGAGACGGAGAGGGAGAAGGAGAGGGAGAGAGAAAGGGAGGGGGAGGGGGAGGGGGAGGGGGAAGGGGAGAAAGAAAGGGAGAAGGAGAAGGAGAAGGAGGAGGAAAGGAAGAAGGAGAAGAGGAAGAAGAAAAAGTTGATCAAGATGAAAAGAAGAAGAATATGATCATAATGCAAAAGAGGAAGAAGAGAAAATGGAGAAGAAGACGAAGAAAAGAAAAAATAGATAATGGAGAAAAAGAAAATGCGAAAAAACAGCCCAAAACCCGAAAGACAAGGAAAAGACTAACGAAATAATGGGAGAATTACAGCTGTCAGATTGTCAGATTTTTTTTAAATTTTCTTTTTATTTTTATTTATCTCTTGCATGTACCTTTGTCTCTATATTATCGTCGTAAACTAAGATTTACGATGTATGTTGTCTTGGGTGAAAGTTCTGCAAGATAGTTTTGGCAGTGAAACGTTGCAAAGATGATATCACAGGCAATACATTGTTAAGCGTCGCTCCTTAGAATATTTTCAGCATAACAGTTGAATGAACAGGCAATATATTATTGTAATTGTTACGTGGTGCTTCACACACACACACACACACACACACACACACACACACACACACACACACACACACACACACACACACACACACACACTTATGTCGCTCCCAATGGCAATGGAAGCGTTAAGCTGGAAGCGAGAAATGGT
>NC_051395.1:18085119-18087619 GCF_015228065.2 Penaeus monodon | reverse complement strand
TTGGTGATAGTTTCTGGCATCAGCTGTTTTCTGGTCCTCTTCTCGGCGAGAAAATGGGAAACTTTCTTTGTATTTTGTTCTCGATGCTTGACATTTGACTTGTTGACACCAATAGCAGGAAGAAGAGGAGGGGAGGAAGAAAGAGGAGGAAGAGGAAGAAGTGGATGAGGAGGAGGAGGAGGAGGAGGCAGAAGAGGGAAGAGGAGGGGGGAAAGGAAATGGGGGGAGGAGGAGGAGGGATAGGAGGAGGAGGAAGAGGAGGAGGAGAAGGAGGAGAAGAAGAAGAAGAAGAAAGAAGAAGAAGAAGAAGAAGGAGAAGAAGAAGAAGAAGAAGAAGAAGAAGGAGAAGGGGAAGGAGAAGGAGAAAGAGGAGGAAAAGGAGAAAGAGGAGGAGAAGGAGGAGGAGAAGGAGAGGGAGGAGGAGGTGGTGGTGGAGGAGGAGGAGGAAGAGGAGGAGGAGGAGGAGGAGAAGAAGAAGAAGAAGAAGAAGAAGAAGAAAAAGAAGAAGAAGAAAAATAAGAAGAAGAAAAAAGAAGAAGAAGAAGGGGAAGGAGAAGGAGCAAGAGGAGGAGAAGGAGGAGGAGAAGAAGAGGGAGGAGGAGGAGGAGGAGGAGGAGGAGGAGGAGGAGGAGGAGGAGGAGGAGGAGGTGAATGATGGAGGAAAAGGAGGAGGAACAGACGGAGGAAGAAGAAGAGGAGGAAAAAGAGAAGGAGAAAAAGGGAGAGAAAGAAAATGTGATAAGAGGCAATCTGGGTCAGAGGGAAAAAGAGAGAAAGGCTGTTACATGGCACATAAAGAGGAAACAGGAATGTAATCAAGGTCGATTGTTCCCTGTCTTGGCTCGGAAGGTTGACGCTTATTGCCTTATTGGTGCCTGGGGAGGGGGTAGGTGGGGGTTGGGGCAGAGGGAGCTGGAGGCAAAGATATTTCCACGTGGAGTGAGGAATTGTGTGATAAGCCTGCATTTCACACACAATTGCCAAGGTCATAGACACACACACACACACACAACACACACACACACACACACACACACACACTCAACTCACACTCACTCACTCACTCACTCACTCACTCACACACACACACACACACACACACACACACACACACACACACACACACACACACACACACATGCATGTGTACATGTGTGTGTGCATTCATACACACACATACACGCGCGCGCACACATGAGCACACACGGATTTGCATATATTGGGTGAGTCTAACGTAGATACGATAGTGGTGCCCGGCTGCTGCTTTGTGGTTCAGCCTGTGTATGGCCAAAGGCTATGGGAGTCCACCCTATACAAAACAATCGCCTGCCTTGTGGCCTCTGTGAGATGAAAAGGCTTATGGAGTCACACCCTGAGGAAAAATACATACACAAATATAGATGTATATTCTATATATGTGTATGTATACATACTTTTATCTACATATATATATGTACATATATCTTTTTCTATATCTATAGACATATATATCTAGCTCTCTACCTACTACCGATCTATCACCGATGTTTTGTTTTATTGCTGGGAGTTCTTTCTCATTAATATCTGTCCCTTTAAGAACTAAGGAATTTCCACTTCGTTTACTCGATTTTCTATGCATGTTTGAGTCTTCCATAAATTCATTTCAAGATCTATATTTGAACCTTGATAACAAAGCAGCAAAACTGTTTACATGTCATATGTTTTGCGTAGTATTTACATCTGGGTATTGAATGTTCGTTGTTATTTTTATCTCTCGTTCTAAAACAGATGACTTGTCTGGAAAAAAAAATAGATTGTTGAAAGCTGCGCCTCCGTGGCATTGGAAACCATTTTTCGAAAAAAAGGAAAAAGAATGTTTTCTTCGTATCACCTGGATCGTGGTTACTATACACAATATAAGGATTAATCTAAATATATCCCAGGGGATAAATTCGACTATTTTTCTGCTGGTTCAAACTTATTTTAAAAGTTCGATTTGTAAAGGATGTGTCTATCTATTACCGTCTGCAAAAGAACATGAACTAACTGCATTTGTGAAGATTACAGTTAATGAGCAGAAACATACTCCAATTAAAATCATTATCATAATTAGTATGGGAAAATAAGACAGGAAATTCTCCATCATTATACGTTTTTGCAAAGACAAACCTGTGCATGAGAGCAACTTCAGTTCTGCATGTTACTGATTCATGCACACGCAGACATTTGACATTCCTAAATGGGGATTTGGTGACATGCTCAGCAACATGCAGAAATTTGCAACGTGTGTGTGAAGTTGCAAATCTCAAGTATTTCTGTGACACGGCTGAACTCTTCGTAGTACGATTTTTTTAAAAACTTTATCGCAGCTCGGAACTGAGAGAGAGAGAAAGGGAGAGAAAGAGAGAGGAAGAGAGAGAGAGAGAGAGAGAGAGAGAGAGAGAGAGAGAGAGAGAGGAGAGAGAGAGAGGAGAGAGAGAGAGAGAGAGAGAGAGAGAGAGAAGAAGAGAGAGAGGAGAGA
>NC_051395.1:18075119-18080119 GCF_015228065.2 Penaeus monodon | reverse complement strand
TTTTCCTTTTCACACACACACACACACACACACACACACACGCACACACACACACACACACAACACAACATATATATATATAATATATATATATATATATATATATGATATATATATATACATGTATATATATATATATATATTATATATATATATATATATATATATATATATATATATAATATATATATATATATATATATATATATATATATAGAAATCGCATACATACACCATATGTATAAGCACACAACACTAAACAATATGTTTGGTATATCAATTCCTTTGACACCTGCCTGTTTAACTTCTAAAGAGTATTTGCCGCTTCTTGTCGATCGAAGCCTAGGCAGCAGCGTCGCAGCTTCGAACAGGACCCGAGGGGAGGCAGCGCTTTAACAGGCCCTTTGCGCAAAAGGATTTGTTGTGCAAACACGTAATAACTTGAAGGTCTGTATGTTGCAGCGAATTATATCTGTGGAACTATTAATAAAAGCACGCACACACAGAGAATATAGCATACATACCTTGCAACACACACACACACACCACATACACACCATATCTATCTTATATTTACTTTGCATATATATAAAACACACACCAACCCAACAACGGTACAAGTCTTCATAAATCTTTCGCGTCTTTCATCTGTCCCCGTTTGCGTATACAGTTCTCGGGATAATATAGGCCAAGGTTCGCTGTAAATGTGGCAGAGGGGTAAGCTTATGTGTCAGTGTTAACATTTTTTTCACATTCACTCACATTCGCTGCGAAGTAAAACTGTGGCGTGTGCATTAATGTCAAAAAAATATTATATGAGGGAATTCCGGCATTTGTCATTTTCCCATTCTGATTTTGAAGTTTCATACAGTCGGAAAATAATCATAATGAGAAAAAACAACAACTTTGGAAGTAGTGAGTCATCAGAGTAAATAAACATGCAAATATTAGCAAAATGTGGGAAGGATCCATATGGAAATCAGTTGCCATTTCTAGTTCTGGTCAGTGGGTTAAAAGCGGCTAAATCTGTCCGAATGGCTCATTACCCTTTGCCAGGTGGATATTAGCGCTAATGTGTGCGTAGAAAACAATTTTGACCTAATTGGTTCAGGTTTATGAGCTGGCGAGGATGATTGCAATTATCTCTAGTCCTATTATCATAAAAAATAAGGAATATTCTCGATGAAGAGCAGGAAAGGGAGCGTGAAGAGAAACATAGGAGGGAAAAAAATCTTTTAGTAGATATGAACGAAAAACGTAAACAATCCTTCAAGAACCGCAAACACCTTCGTTCACATCCTCCATGACCCAAAAGCGAATATTATAAACCTTATAACACCACAAATGACTCATGCACCACGAATAAACCATAAACAACAAACAACAGATTAATTGCCCCGTGCTCCGGGTATGCCATCAACACCGGGCACACCTGCGTCAACACGATACCTCTGCCACCTGTCCCCGCTGACATACTGCTCGCCTTGGAGAAGATCCAATCCATTTGTGCCGGTCGCTTCTCGTTTCCTATTGTTTCCTTTCGACCCTGCGGTGTTAGTTGTGTGAAAACAACGTAATGATTCACTGTAGAGGTCAATATCATGGTTCTACTTGTTATTATTATCGTCCTTATGAAGGATGCGAACGAGCGAAACGAGCGTCGCATCTATATATAGCTTCCCGTTGCATGGTCTCGCGTTATCGTCTCTCAGTGGAAGGGAAAAAATATACACAGTAATCTGATTTGCAAACCGCCCATCTCTCACACGTACTAATCCCCTTTCTCCTTAGCCCTCATTAACCTCCGTCATTAGCATCACGACGGGGTAATTAACCTACAGGTCATCATCATCACCTCTCTGTTCTCAGGTGTGGTGCGTCCTTGTGTGCGATGACTCAGCAGCGGCCGGCCCGTTACCCAACCTCACCCTGAGGGAGTTTCCGCCAGTGGTAGACGGGTGAGTTTCGACGGTTTATGCCGGTCTCGAACTCCGCTTATCTTATCTGTCAATATCTTTCGCATCCTCGTGTCTCTTGGTCTGGTTGCTGTTTTGGGGTTTGTTATTGTTAATGTTTTCGATGTTAGGCTTTTGGCCGGATTTTTTCCCCTTGGGTTTATGTTTGTCACGTCCTTTTTGCTTTCATGTGCAGGCTTCCTTTAGTTTTTAAACACACACATGCACATATATCTATCTATCTATCTATCTACCTACATATCTATCTATCTATCTATCTATCTATCTATCTATCTATCTATATATCTATCTATATATGTATATCTCTCCTCTTTTATTGTCTTCCGGTAATCTCCCTTTCCACTGTCTTTCTTCTTCTCCACTTGTCTGTCTGTATGTATGTTCATCTCTCTCTCTCTCTCTCTCTCTCTCTCTCTCTCTCTCTCTCTCTCTCTCTCTCTCTCTCTCTCTCTCTCTCTCTCTTTCTCCCTCCCTCTGCCTCTCTCCCCCTCTCTCTTTCCCTTTCTCTTATGTATCTGCCAAATCTACCCCCTAGCCTACTGCTGTACATTCACCTCTTATAATGTAGAGTAGCATAACTGCAACCTGTCTTTCTGTCTGCCTCTGCCTGTCTTTGTTTCTCTGTCTGTCTGTCTGTCTGTCTTTCTCTCCCCCTCCCTCCCTCCCTCCCCCCCTCTCTCTCTTTCCCTCTCTCATTTATCTTCCAAACCTGCTGATGTCCATCCACCTCTTATAACAATCGTTATTATTACTATTGTCGCCATTATCATTTTGGTGATAATGATAACAACAACAATAAAAATGACAATGATAAAAGTAATTATAATGACGATGATGGTATAATAACGATAATGATGATGATAACAATAATGATAATGATGATGATGATAACAATAATGATGATAATGATGGTAACAATAATGATAATGATGATAATGATGGTAATGGTAATAATGATAATAATGATGATTATAATAATAATGATGATAATAATGATGATAATAATTGTGATAATAATAACAATGATAATAATGATAATAATGATAGTGATGATAATGATAATAATAATAATAATAATAATAATAATAATAATAATAATGATAATAATAATAATAATGATAGCCTATTATTACTATTTGCTGTAAAATTTTTCTTAGGTAAAAGTTTAAAAGAAGGCAAGAAAAGGGAAGATGTATAAACAATAAAGGAAGGATTAAAGAACAGGAAATACATTTCGTGTGATAACATATCCCCTTCCTGTTTCCTCGTTTTTTTTTCTCTCTCTCTCTTCTATCCTCATTCTCTTCCTGTTTCGCCCTCCCCCTCTCTCTCTCTCCCTTCCTTCTTCCGCCCTTTTCATCCCCTTGGGCGCTGGTTATAAAAGTAAAAGGAGGTAAGGGAAGGCACGAAGAGACTTTCTGAAGCAAGAAACGAGAGGAGTTGTGAGAAGGAGCAGATTCTTGTGGCTATTGGAAGGCCAGCTGGCGGCCGAGGCGGCATCTTGGGAGACACCTGTTAATCTGGGAGGAGGCGCTGTTCCTATTTTCTCCTTGGTCGCAGGGGGACTGGTGGTCGCTCTTCTTCATTAGTTTGATTCACACACGCACACACAGGCACATACACACACACAGGCACACACACACACACACACACACACACCCCCACTCACCATCCACTCACAATAACAACACCACCACACACCCCCATCACTACACACCGCCCCCCTCACAACACGCCCCTATTAAGTTCATTATGTTGCTTTGTCAGTTTCCCTTCCTCCTCCTCCCCTCTCCTCGCTTTTTTCTCCACCTCTTCTCCCCTCTTCTTCCTTTCCTCTCTTTTCCTTCCTCCATTCTCTTCTCTCCCTCTCCTCCTCTTCTCTTCCTCTCTTTTCTCTTCCCCTCTTCCTCCTCCTCTCCCTCTCCCCTTCTCTCACTCACTCACGTCCCTACTCTCTCCTCCCACCCACTCTCCCCTACCTCGTCACCTCAATCCCCAGATCAAACCTCACACGAGCTCGTCCTTCGGCGAACGCGATTCAGCGATCTCATCCTCTACACATCTCGTCCCCCTAGACTCCTCTGGCGATAGTCAATGCGTCAATCTCGAGTAGTCATGCGCGTGGTCAGCGCCGCTTCTGTATGAGTATCTCACTTCGTAGTTTCCGCTGCCGATTTTTATTCTTCGTTTTTAACTTCTTGTGTTGTATAGCCCTTACAATCGTCTTTTTTTTTACTTCTGTAATTTTCTGTTCATTGTTTTTTTTTATTCTTCTTTTTTTATCTTCTCGTCTTCTTTCGTCTTTTCTTCTTCTTTCATGTCTTCTTCTTCCTCTTCTTGCTCTTTGCTCGTCTTTCTTGCTTCTTTTTCTCTTTTATCTCTTCTTTTCTTCTCTTGTTCTGTCTTCTTCGTTCGCGTCTTTCTATCTTATTTTTCTTCGTTAATTTTTTCTTTCTTCTTTTTTTTTCTTCTTCTTCTTCTTCTTTTTCTTTTTCTTCTTTTCTCTTTTTTCTTCTTTCTTCTTTTCTTCTTCTTTTTCTTCTTTTCTTTTCTTTCTTCTTCTCTTTTTTTCTTCTTCTTTTCTTTTTCTTTTCTTCTGTTTATTTTTCTTTTTCTTCTTCTTCTTCTTCTTCTTCCTCTTCTTATTATTATTCGTCTTCGTCTTCTTCTTATTCTTATTATCATTATTGTTATTTTTATTTCCCTTCCTCCTCCTCCTCCTCCTCCTCCTCCTCCTCCTCCTCTTCTTCTTATTCTTCTTCTTCTTCTTCCTCTTTATCTTCTTTTTCTTCTTCTTCTTCTTCCTCCTCCTCCTATTCTTCTTCTTCTCCTTCTACATTTCTTCTTCTTTCGCTTTCATTTTCCCTGGTCGGCGGGCGGTCCCGTCACGTATCGGGCCGGTCATCCGCGCGATATTTGGGTCGATCATGACGGAGGTGAGGTCGAGGGAGAGAGGTCGAGGGAGAGAGGTCGAGGGGGAGAGGTCGAGGGAGAGAGGTCGAGGGAGAGAGGTCGAGGGAGAGA
>NC_051395.1:18052619-18057619 GCF_015228065.2 Penaeus monodon | reverse complement strand
CTCTTCCCCTTCCTCCCCTGTTTCTTTCCCTTGCTTCTCTCTGCTTCCGCCTAATCCTTTTCTTCTTCCTCCTGCTCTTCATCTCCCTCCTCCTCCTTTTCCTCCCCGTGTCCCTCCTCTCTCTTTTTCTCCCTCCTGCCCCTCCCCTCCCTCCCCCTTTTTCATTCTCTTTTCCTCCTCCTCCTCCTCGTTCTTCGCCTCGTCGTCTTCTGTGTACCTTTGACCTAAATACACTCTGTCAAATGAAAAGGCCACGTGAGAATCAGGTCACGTGAAGAAAAACATTATATACGTTATTAGGAGTTTTTCCTTATGTTGTGTTAGTGGGTTGCTTGATGTGTTTGTTTACTCTTTTTTCTATCATTCTCTCTCTTTTTCTCTCTTTTCTCTGTCTGTCTGTCTGTCTGTCTGTCTGTCTCTCTGTCTTCTCTCTCTCTCTCTCTCTCTCTCTCTCTCTCTCTCTCTCTCTCTCTCTCTCTCTCTCTCTCTCTCTCTCTCTCTCTCTCTCTCTCTCTCTCTCTCTCTTTTATATATCATAACGTTCTTACATTTTTATAGAAAATTTCCGACCTGAAATATGCATTCAAACAAAAGAAAAGTTGATGAATGCAAGGGAGGAGAGATAAAGTGATAATTACGCAGATTGCACAATTCAACTGCAATAAAGATCATAGGCAAAGTACGTACACACACATAACAAAAACATAAAAAAAACGAAGCAGCCCCCTCTACTACATCTTCCACACCTCCTCCTCTTCTTTTTTATTTTTTCCTCTTTTTCCTCTTATGTCTCTTTAAAAAAGGTTCTGCTTTTTGCTCCTCCCACTCTCCCTCTTCCTCATCACCCTTCTCCACTTCTTCCTTCATCTTCTCCTCCTCCTCCTTTTCTTCCTTCAACTTCTCTTTCCCTGTTTCCTCTTCCTCCTCCTTCTCTTCTTTGTCTTCTTCTTTTTCTTCTCCTTCTCTCCTCCCTTTCCACCTCCTCCTTTTCTCCTCCTTCTTCTCCATCATCACTATCATTATTCATTATTATTATAATTGTTTTTATCATCATTATTAGCTTCATTATTATACCCAATGTCATATTTACTAACGGAGTCGTTTTATAAGAATGGTGTGTGTTATTATGTTTTTATTTGTAATATCTATCGCATAATATTCAGAAGATGGTTAAATTTAACTAGCGAAGAAACGAAAAATATTTCCAAATTCCTCGGGCGTTTGATATAATTTGCATATCACTTGTAAACCAAATTCACTTGGAAACTTTTTCCTGGACATGTGCGGACTGCGTATGTTGGCTGACACGTGTGTGTGTTAGGGGGAGGATGTATGTTTCTGCACGTGTTTGTGTGTTTGTACG
Organism: Penaeus monodon; assembly: GCF_015228065.2. NCBI lineage: Eukaryota > Metazoa > Arthropoda > Malacostraca > Decapoda > Penaeidae > Penaeus > Penaeus monodon. The sequence continues at coordinate 18,056,256 of NC_051395.1, read as the reverse complement.
TTTGTATGGTGTGTGTGTGTGTGTGTGTGTGTGTGTGTGTGTGTGTGTGTGTGTGTGTGTAGTGTTTATTTACGCAGTATGTGTTTATGTTTTTTGTGTGTCCGTGTACTCATGTGTGTATGTTCGGTGTGCATATGTACATAATGGGAATTGCTGTATGTATATTTATGCGTGTACATGTATACAACATGTCCACACACACATACACACCTGAGGTAACCATGGGTCGTTGGCCATTTGACTTCCTACTTCTAAATCTGTTTACACTCTAATGTCATCCAAACCCGAAACCTCTCGACGAAACTCCATTTCCCTCTCTATTCTTAGACGACGAATCAACTCTAAACACCTTGGAGTCTCTCTTGACTCTCTTTAATCTCTCTCTCTCTCTCTCTCTTTCTCTCTCTCTCTCTCTCCCTCTAGATAAGTGTGATGGGCGTGTTTCTCATTCTGTTTACGTCTGGTGTCTCGAAGGATCGAGGACCACGTGACTCTATGATAATAATAATGCTCAGTTGTTAAGCTATTATTTTGTCTTCTTATTCTCATTACATCTGTGTATTCATGGGCATTCAATTTAACCCCGCGGTCTCCCTCTTTCTGGCCAAGCATGATGAATATTTTTCTCGACCTGTTTACGTCTCGGAACAAGGAGATGGAGAAGGTCTAAATGCACGTGACTTGGATCTGTCACGACTATTTGAGACAATTCTCTTGTTATTCTAAGCTCATTCGCGTGTATTCAGACCCTAAGAATCTACTTTGATTTAATTTAGCCTCGCGGTCTCTCTCTGGGCTGGTATAGCGGACGTGTTTCTAGAGTCAAGAAGATAAGGGATACTTAGAAACACGTGAATTGGATCAGATTATTTTTCTGTTGTCTTCTTAATCATTATTATTCTGAAGTTATTCTTCCGCATTCTTATTCTAAATAATTCTAAATTATCTGGACTCAATTAGGCACCACAGTCTCTCTCGGAGTTGGAATATCGAACCTCTTGTTTTGCCTTCCTTTGTTATTCTAAGCGTATTCAGGTGAATTCTGATTCTAAATACCTAGAAATCCTTCTTGAATCAATTTAACTCTGCGGTCTCTCTTTCTCTCTGTCTGTCCTGACTGTCAGACTCTCTCCTTCTCCCTCCCTCTCTCTCTCTCTCTCCTCTCCTCTCTCTCTCTCTCTCTCTCTCTTTCTCCTCTCTCTGTCTCTGTCTCTCTCTGTCTCTCTTCTTTCTCCCTCCTTCTTTTCTCTTCTCTCTCTCTCTCTCTCTCTCTCTCTCTCCTTCCTCTCCCTCCTCCCTCCTCCCTCACCCCCCCCTCTCTCTCTCTCCTCTCCCCCCCTCCTCTCTCTCTCTCTCCTCCCTTCCTCTCCTACCTCCTCTCACTCTCTCTCTCTTTCTCTCTCCCTCCTCCCCCCCTTCTCTCTCTCTCTCCCTCTCTCTCCCTCTCTCTTTCTCCCTCCCTCCCCATCTCCCCCCTCTCTCTGCATAAGGATAGCATATTTCTTTCACAATCGGTTTACGTCATTTAACTTATACTGTTCATCCTGTGTTTATCAATATGCATGTTTATTATACATGCCTCTTGACTCATTTTAACCCGACAGTCTCTCTGTCTGTCTGTGTCTGTGTCTCTGTCTCTTGTCTGCCTGTCTCTCTCTCTCTTCCTGTACCCCCCCTCCTCTCTCTCTTTCTGTGTGTGTGTCTGTCTGTCCCCCCCTCTCTGTCTTCTCTCTTTTTCTGTCGGTCTCTCCCCCCTTCCTCTCTCTCCCTCCCTCCCTCCCTCCTCCCTCCTTCATCCCTCCCCTCCTCTCTTACGCTTGGAAAAAACAAAAACAAAAACAGAACGAGAGCACCTGCAAGCACGTGGCTGAAATTATTTGATTTATACATATCGTCTTTTACGTCGCGATTATGTCATTGGTGGTGATTGTGATGGTTGGAATAATGATGTTGATAATGAGGAATGTATGATGAGATTGACACTGACAGGAAGACTTAACGATAAAAATAATTCTTATGCTAATGCTAATGCTGATTCTAATTCTCGTGTTAGTGCTAATGCTGGGCATGATGCTGCTGCTGATCATAATTCTTGTGCTAATGCTAATACTAATACAGTTACTTATACTAGCATTGACGCTAATACTAACAGTGATATCAAACTTAATGCTTATTCTGCTAATACTGAAACTAAGGATTAATACTAATACCATCACTAGTACAGATACCCATAACAATACTAAAATTGATAATGGTATCAGTACCATGTTCAGAGGAGGAAAGTAATATATTTATAACAATTAAATGATATGAGTTTGTTACTGTGCCTTTGACAGGAGACTTAGATGGGGAGAGTAATGATAATACTGATGTTAGAATTGCAAGATTGTTAAAATGACGATGGTTATAACTGTAAGATAATAATAAGACTCGTACTGATACCGTTACCAATACTGTTACTGATATTGATGTAATTGTTACTGGTGTTATTGATATTGGGGTTATTGATATTAATGTTACCAATACTATACTAGTTTTATTGATACTAGTGACACGTTACCAATACTAATACAAGTTCTAATACTGATATAAATACTACTGGGAATACAATACCTCATATACCAATATAAATATCAATATCATTAAGGAGTAGAAAGAACACATGCCTGTACCCCCATGCCAATTATTTATTCCATAATTGTGACCTTACAACTAATGATTTATTCTAAACGAGAAAATTCACCAAAAAGGTCAGGGGTCATGTGTGACTCGGGTCCAGATTTCAGCGACAGATTGAATAAGTGTTTGACCTTGACTTTTTAATTTCCTTTTTTTTCTTCTACAATCTGCTGGATTATTTTCATTTTGAGAACGAGTTTCTATTTTAGAACACGTGGAAAGGATGATATGGATTTTTTTTTTGTAATGATAATATTAATGCTAATCCTGTCGTAAAAAAAAGTATTATGAGATGAAGAGAAATGAGAGAGTGATTGAGTTAATTAATTAATTAATTAAGAAAGAAAAAAAAACTGGAGAGGAAATGAAAGAAAGAGAAGAAGAATGAACTAATAGAAAAGAAAAGAAAAACGAAAACACACATGAAAAAAGAAACAATAATAAAAAAGAGAAGTGGAAAGAAAGGAAAAGAAAGAGTAGTGAAACGGAGAGAAAAGAAAAGAAAAAAAAATGACATGAAAAGAACAGGAAGAAACACGAAACACGAAAAAGAAAAGAAAAGAAAAGAAAAGAAAAAAAAAGAAACAGGAAGAAGAAAAAAAGTAAAGTAAAGTAAAGGAACAAAATAAGTAAAAAAAGAAAGAATATATATATATATATACATAATGATAATGATAATAATATTAATAATAATAAATAGAGAACAGGAATCCCCTATATCATTTCACCCTTCCTCTGCATACACTACCTCTCCCCCCCCCAAAAAAAAAAAAAAAAATCTTTGCCCATTACGCATTATGCCACTTCACCGCTTTTGTCTGTTGTGTTTAATTACCATTACTGTCCCTCGTTTATTCCCTGGCCCTCAGTCGCTTCAATCTCCCTCTCCCTCTCCCTCTCCCCTTTCTGTTTGCTTTCGCTTTCACGGAACGCCATTCCGTCCTTGCTAATCATCCCT
>NC_051395.1:18042619-18047619 GCF_015228065.2 Penaeus monodon | reverse complement strand
TATTTTATTTTTTTTATTTTATCATATTTTTTTTTTTCAAAGTTTCATTTTTGTTTATTTATCTTTTTTTGTAGGGAGGGGGGGGGATTTTTTTTTTTAAAAAAAAAAAAAAGCCCCCCAAAAAAGAAAAAAGAAAAAAACCCAAATGGGGGGAAAAAAGAAAGAAAAAAGAGAAAAAAGGGGAAAAAAAAAAGTTTTTTTTGGGCCCCCCCCCCCCCCCCCCCCCCCCCCCCCCCCCCCCGGGGAAAAAAAAAAAAAAAAAAAAAAAAAAAACCCCCCCAAAAAAAAAAAAAAAGTAAAAAAGGGGGGGGGGGAAAAACCCCCAAAAAAAGGGGGGAAAAAAACCCCCCAAAAAAAGGGGGAATAATTTAAATAAAAAAATTTTTTATTTTAATAACGGGAAAAATTTTTTGGGGAGGGGGGGGGGGAGGAGGTGAAGGGAAAAAAACCTTTTTTAAGGGGGAGGGGAGGGGGGGGGTAGATTTTTTTTTATTTTTTTTATTTGTTTTTTATTTTTAAATTTTTTTTTAAAAATTTTTTGTTTTTTTTAAAAAGGGGAAAAAAAAAGGGTTTTTTAAACCCGGGGGGGGGGGGGGGGAATGGAAAAGGGGGGGAAAAGGGGAGGGTTTCCCCAGAGAGAAGGGGGAAAAAAAAAAAAGGGGAAATTTGGGGGGGGGGGTTAAAGGGGGGGGGGAGGGGGGCGGGGGAGAAAAGGGGAAGGAAGAAGGGGGTGGGGGGGAGGGAAAGAGGAAGGAGAGGTTTGAAAGGGGAAGGAAAGGGGGGAGAAAAAAAAGAAAAGAAAAGAAGGGAAAAGTTAAAGAGAGAGAGAGAGAGGGAGGGGGGAAGGGGAAGAGAGAGAGAGGAGAGAGGGGAAGAGAGAGAGAGAGGAGAGAGAGAGGAGGAGGGGGAGAGGAGAGAGGGAGGGAGATGAGGGGAGGAAGAAAAAAGAAAGAGAGAGAGAGGGAGAGAGAGGAGAAAGAGGAGAGGGGAGAGAGAAGAGAAAGAGGAGAGGGGAGAGAGAGGAGAGAGAGGGGAGAGGGGAGGGGGAGAGAGAGAGAAAGAGAGAGAGAGAGAGAAGAAAAGCAGAGGAGAGAGGAAAAGGAGAGAGAGAGAGAGAGAGAGAGAGAGAGGTAAAGTGGGGAAAGGAGAAGAGAAGAGAGAGAGAGAGGGAGAGAGACGGAGGAGGGGGGATGAGGGGAGAAGGAGGAGAGAGGGAAAAGAGGGGTAAAAGAGGTAGAAGAAGAAAAGTGATGATAGTGATGGGGGAAGAAGAAAAGGAAGAAAAAGGGGGATAAATAAGAGAGAGAGGAGAAAAGGAGGGAGAGAGAGAGAAGAGGGGAGGGGGAGAGAGAAAGAGAGAGGGGAGGAGGAGAGAGAGAGAGGGGGAAGAGAGAGAAAGAAGGAGAGAAGAGAGAGAGAGAGGGGGAGGGGGGAGAAAAAGAGGAAGGGAGGGGAGAAAAAGGAGAGAGAGAGAGAGAGAGGGAGAGAGAGAAGAGGAGGGAGGGGGGAGAGAGAGAGAGAGAGAGAGGGGGAGGGAGAGGAGAGAAAAAGAGAGAGAAAAGGAGAGTGAGGAAGGGGAAGGGGGAGAAAGGAGGGGGTTCGGGGGAAGAGAGAGAATGAGAGAGAAAAAAGGGAGAAAAGGGGGGGAGAGAAAAAGAGAGGTGGGAGGGGAGAATGAAAGAGAGAGAGAGAAAAGATAGAGAGAGAGAGAGAGAGAGAGAGAAAAGGGAGAGAGGGGAGAAGAGGGAGAAGAGAGAGAGGAGAAGAGAGGAGAGAGAGAGAGAGGGGAGAAGAAAAGGGGAGAAAAAAGGGGGAAAAAGAGAGAAAAGAGGGAGAGAGAGGAGAGGGGAGAGAGGGGGGAGGGGAGAGGAAGAAAGATAGAAGAAGATAGATAGATAGATAGATAGATAGATAGATAGATAGATAGATAGATAGATAGATAGATAGATAGATAGAGAGTGAGAGAGAGAGAGACAACAACAGCTTTTCTAACCTTTTTTTCAAAATTTAAACAAATATTTTTTTCCCTCCACCTGAAACAATTTCGCGTGGATAATATGACGCGAATTTATATACTTCGCGTAGCTTAAGTTCGCGTTTAGCCTCCCATTTCGGCCTCTGTTGAAGACGGATACCTTAGTCGAGAAGCCTTTAAGAAGAGCAATGCCCAAAACCGAAGAGAAATGAGGATTATCGATGCAAAATGAGCCAATATTTATCCTCGGTAAGAGCGGCCGCCGCGCTTTCGCTCAGCCAGTGAACCCGCTTTCGTTCCCCCCGCTTCTCTCCCTATTTCCCCCTTCCCCCCTTTTCCCCCTCCCCCCTCGCCGCTCCCCCCGCCCTATTTTCCCTGTCACGTTCCCGCTGCTCCCCCTCCACCCCCCCTCTCCTCCCCCTCACCTCTTCTTTCTCTCCTCCTCTCTCCCCTTTCCCCCCACTCACCACTCTCTACCTCCCCCACCCCCCTCTCCCTCCTTTCCTCTCTTCCCCTTTCTTCCCCCCCTCCCCCCTCCCCTCACCAGCGTCAGAATCAATACCAGTCCTAACCAGAGGCGGGAGAGAACGAAGTGCGGGCGGAGGTGTGGGGGGTGTGGGGGTGTGGGGGGGGGGGGGGAGGAGGGGGGGAGGGGAGTCCCTGGGAGGCTACACCTGCCTACACGCCCGGACGACACCTGTAGGAAGGAGGAAGTTCCCCTCGTCTCCAAGGACGGGCGTTCACTCATGAGGGGAAGCTTGGGGGTAAGTAGGCCATGAGGAAAAGGGGAAATGGGGGGGAGGCCCCATACTTATTTTTTTTTATTTTGATTTACGTAAAAGGATTGAAAGGAGGAAAAAAAAAGAGGAAAAAAAAAGAAGAAGGAAAAGAAGAAGAAGAAGAAGAAGAGGAGGAAGGAGGGGAGGAGGGAGGAGGAGGAGGAGGGGGAAGAGGGGGGGAGGGGGGGGGGAGGGGGGGAGGAGAGGGGAGGAGGAGGAGGAGGAGGAGGGGGGCAGGAGGAGGAGGAGGAGGAGGAGGAGGAGGAGGGGAGGAGGAGGAGGAGGAGGAGGGGAGGGGGGGGAGGAGGGGAGGAGGGAGGGGAGGGGGAGGAGGAGGAGGAGGGGGGGAGGAGGGGGGAGGAGGAGGAGGAGGAGGAGGAGGAGGAGGGGGGGAGGAAGGGGGGGAGGAGGAGGAGGAGGAGGAGGAGGAGGGGGGGGGAGGGGAGAGGAGGAGGAGGAGGAGGAGGAGGAGGAGGAGGAGGAGGGGGAAGATGACGATGATAATGATGAAAAAATAGAAGAAATAGAAGAAGAAGAGAAAGAAGTAGAAGTAAAAGTAGAAGAAAACGTTATAATAGGAAAATATAAAATAGGAGGAAGAGGAAAAAAAAAGAAGAAGAAGAAACATATGAAGAAGAAGTGGGGTGATTTTAAAAGGGAGAAAAGAGAAAAATGAGATTTAAAAAAGAAGCCAAATTAGAAGAAAGGGAGAAGAGGAATAAGAGAAGAATAAAAGACAAAATAAAAGAGGAAGAAAAAAAGAAGAGAAGGAAAATAAGACGAAAAAGGAATAATAATAATAATAAAAGGCAAATAAAAGAGGAAGAAAAAGAAAATAATAAGAAAAAGAGAATAATATTAATAAGAGAATGAAAGAATAATAATAACAAGAAGAAGAAGACGAAGAAACAGAGAGTGAAAGTCAATGTCATTTTCCCATTCTCCTAATTCCGTATTTAATGATTTCCCCCTCCCAATTTTAGGCTGCAAGGATATCTCGCCCCGGCCCCCCTCCCCCCTTGGGGGGACTATCACCTTTTTATGGGTACAAGGGCCAGGAAATTCCCCAAAGATCATCTCCTTAATTCTCTATTCCCCGTTTTTAGGTCCCTGTTGTTGGTTTTCGTCGATTTTTTGTTTCCTCTTTTTTCCCCTTCTTCACTCTCACCCCTTTTTTTTTTCCTTTTTTTTCTCCTTTTTTTTTTTTTTACTGTCAACTATTTTTTTTCTTTTTCTCCTTTTCTTTCCCTTTTCTTCTCTCCCCCTTTTTCTCTCTCTCTCTCTCTCTCTCTCTCTCTCCTCTCTTTTCTCTCTCTCTCTCCTTTTTCTCTCCCCTTTTTTCTTTTCATTTTTTTTTTTTATTCTTTTTTAAAATTTTTTCATTTTTTTATTTATTTATTTATCTTTTATTGGGATGTTGCCTCTTCCAATCACCCTTTTTCCCCATCATTTTTCCCTATTGTGTGTAAACTTCGCTGTTCTCGCCAATCCTAACCATTTTTCCGTGTATTCTCGTCTACCTCTCTCCCACTATCAGTTTTCCCCTCATTCTCTCAATCCGTCTCGCCCAGCAGCATCTCTCCCCTCTCTTTTCTCTTACCTCTCTCCTCTCTCTCTCTCTCTCTCTCTCTCTCTCTCTCTCTCTCTCTCTCTCTCTCTCTCTCTCTCTCTCTCTCTCTCTTTCTCCCCCCTGTCTATCAATCAATCTATCTATCCGTCCATTTATCTATCTAGTTATCCAATTGCCTAGCTACCTGCCTACCTATCTATCTATCCATCTATCTGTATGTCCCATGGCCAGCTTCATCTCTCCCTCATCTCCCTCCCCGGATTCTGTTTCTTCCTCACCTCCCTCCTTCCCCTCATCACTCACCTCTCTCTCCTCTCCCTTCTCTCTCTCACTTACCTCCTCTTCCTCCTCTCCCTCACCCAGCATCGTCTCTCCCTCATCTCCCTCCCCGGATTCTGTCTCTCCCTCAATTCCCTCCTTCGCATCATCTCTCTCCTCTCCCTCCTCTCCCCTTACCTCCCTCCTCTCTCTTCTCTTCTCTCTTCTCTCTCTCATCTCCCTAATTTCTTCACCTCCCTCCTCTCTCCCTCTCCCTCGTCTCCCTCACCGCCCTCACCTCCCCCATCACCTCCCACCTCTCCCTCACCTCCCTCACCCATCATCTCCCTCCCCGGATTTTATCTCCCTCCCCTCCAACATGACCTTGACTAATGCCCTGTAAACACGATCATGCCAC
>NC_051395.1:18030119-18032619 GCF_015228065.2 Penaeus monodon | reverse complement strand
TTTTGTTTTTGTTTTTGTTTTTTCTCGTACCTGTGTAAAAGGAATCATCGGTAAAAAGAAATGTGTAAAAATTAATGGAATATAAGGAAATTTGGAATTCTCTCCATAAATGGATAAAGAAGAGAGAAAGAGAAAAAAAGAAGAAGAAGAAAAAGAAAATGAAGAATTTATATTCATTCCTATAACTGGGTCAGCCATTTACTTTCTGACTTCTCCCCTTTGATAATAGTTATTCAACGAATTCCATTGATCTTTGAAAGTTCTGTTACTTTATAATATCTGAAAAAAATCAAAACTGATCTTCTGTTTACCAACTGTGATCAAAGTGATACAACTTATATATTTTATATAGTTTTTTATCTTTTATTTTTTTCATATTCGGAATAATGTATTGATATAACTGCCATCTGTGATAACTAGTGCATTAAGTTTAACACACCGAGCTGTAGTTCTTATACAAGAAAACAACAACAACAATAACAATAACAGCAACAACCGTAGACTGTTCAAAAAGCTGTACCCAGTTATACAGTCAATGTGTTTGGATTTATGTTCTGACAACGTATGTAAACAAACGTAATCAATATAGGCTAATCTCTCGCTTGTCCATATATGTACATTACTCCCTTTGTAGAAATTACCCATCTTCTTCCTTGAAATTTGATAGATAATATATGCCACGTTCAAAAAATACGTATAATGCTCTTTGTTTCGGCTCTTGTCCTATACAAGATGCTCGCAATACGCTAATTAACGATATGTAAAGAAAATCGGACGATGGATTACGATACGAAACTCTGCTTGGCACCGGTTTCTGTACGTAGCTTTTCCCTGTTGCTTTTATTTTTATACAGAATATATTGTAAGCAGTGAATTGTCTTTGATTTTCCATCTTGTGTGGTGAAAGATATTCTAACGCTATATGTATATAAACACATGCACACACATACAAAGACAGGCAGGCACATACACATACGCAAACACACATACATAGACAGACAGACACATACAAATACATATACAGACACACACACACACACACACACACATACTGATTTTCTGAATGGAGTGAGTCAGAGTCTGCACCTCCGCTGCTGACGTCACCCATCGAGCGTCTGAACGATAGAATTAGGAAATGGACGAAAGAAAAAATGTGTTGTTTCTCTTTCTCTTCGTGACTGAGGATTTCGGATCAAAAGAGCACACGCATGCGATCTTATTAAGTCTGTTTATCGATTTATTTGTCTGTCTATCTGTATGCTCATCTACCCCTATCTATCTCTTTATCTTTTTATTTGGCTGTCTGCCGACCAATCTACCTGCTTATCTATCTAGCTATCCACTTACCAATATCTATCCATCTATCTATCTATCTATCTATCTATCTGCCTATTTGTCTATCTACGTATTTATCTATCTATCTATCTACCTGCCTACCAATCTACCTACGTACCTATCTACCTATCTATCTATTTTCCATGTGCGTGTATGTGCGCGTCTATTCACCACAACAGATCCTTGGCTGTTTACTAACAACACACAGAAAGTAAACACAGGCAAGTTACGTAGGGCAAGAAGCCAGTACCTGAGTCGTGCGTTGTGGAGGAAAAGATTAAGAAGGCAGCCAATTTTTTTTTATATCATTAATTGAAACATTGATATTAACGATAGTCATTCCTCTCTCTTTCTCTTTCTATGTTGCTCATTCTCTCATTCGGGATTTGCTTTTTTCTGTCTCTGCCTCTCTCTCTCTCTCTCTCTCTCTCTCTCTCTCTCTCTCTCTCTCTCTCTCTCTCTCTATCACTCTCTCTCGTATGTCTGTCTAACTATATCTGTCTATATCTCTATCAGTTTATCTATACATCTGTTTATTTATGCATGTATGTATGTGTGCATATCTACCTATTTTTGTATCCATATATGTTCTGTAGATGATTCTGTACAAATTTGTGTTTTGGTGAATGTCTACTGAGGGAAACACACACACACACACACACACACACACACACACAACACACACACACACACACACACACACACACACACACACACACACACACACACACACACACGTGGACGCAGATTACCTCTAAAGCCCAATCATAAACACAAATTTCCTGAATGAAGAGGATGAGACCTTCATTGGTCGCTTATGACGTCACTCACGAGGTGGAGAACATGTCTTGATAAATAAGAGGAAAAGAAAAAAAAAAACGAAAGCGGAAAAGGAGACAAAAGAGAATGAAAAAGAAATGAAAAAGCAAAAACAAAAAGAAAACGAAAATAAAAAAATGAGAGAAAAAAGGAAAAGAAGACAAGATAAGAAAAGAAAGAAAGAAAAAAATGAAAACATACGTAAAAAAAAGAAATGAAAAAAAGGGAAAATATTCAGAGAAAAAACAACAAAAGAAGGAAAGGGAATGATGAATAAGAAAATGAAGGGAAGAGAAAGAGAGAGAGAGAGAGAGAGAGAGAGAGAGAGAGAGAGAGAGAGAGAGAG
>NC_051395.1:18017619-18027619 GCF_015228065.2 Penaeus monodon | reverse complement strand
GAAGACATTTATTGAGAAATATGTCTTTGTATATAAACATTTTCATTTTCTTATCATGAACCACGTATGTGACGAGAGAAGGGTTAGAACTCCCCTTAAAGGAAAGACAGCGTGGAGAGACAGACAAGTTAAATTGTTGCTTTTCGTTCATATCTACATGCTAATAGAAGTGTCACAGCATGTGTTTCTAGATAGAGTAATCATGTCAGAAGTGAGATAATGGCGTAAACATTTCAAGGCACAATTTACTATTCACAAATTTATCCGTTTTACATGTAATGTTGTAAACATTTATGCTCGTACACGACATTTATACCTCAGTGGAATTAATATGTTATATACAAACATCTATAACCTTGTTCTTACTTAAATCTTTGGTCGAAAGCATAGAACTAATGGATAATCACTGAATTCAATAGGAGATTTAAAGGGAATTCTTCTGATATGTACCAAAAAAATTATTCATCGAACGGTCATCTTAATTCACAAGACGGAACCGTCATAGAAAGGAAAAAAAAGCGACTTATATAATTCAAAATCGACAGCATAAACGGCATTCTTTCAAAAGGAATTTTTAGGTTCACAATACGAAAATGTGGGGAACTTATATCACCTACGTAGATACTTAACATAACACAGCATTACATCATGGTAGAAAATTCAACACATACAATATTGTGGATTAGAATAATGGATTCACAGAACCTTACAGATTGATTATGGTTCCTATCAACTTCAAACATCGAGAAGTAAATAGGACATGAAGATTGCATCTACCAATATCCATCTATTAGATACAGATAACAAGCAGGTGTCTAACTGTAACCTCTTAGATTGATAACAGCACTGTCTTTCTTCACTCGTAGTTGGTGCAAAGTGGCACTCTGTTTTAACAAACTCTTATGTGACTGTGTTATCCGTATCTAAGACCGTGCAGGCTAGATGACAATGTCCAAACCCAAGTTAATGTACGGGTGATAGCAGTGCCACCCTCCATTCTTAGTTCCGGATAACAACAGTACCAATATTTTTAATAGTCATAGTGATACGACAGCGACACTGGAAAACCATCTATGGGCAATGACACTTTCAGTACTCTCACGTGTCAGGAGTGGAGAATGGCACTGCCCATCGCTCAGTCTTTCACTGTCTACTTTACCATCACAAAATGCTGATAACTTCTCACAACACTGGATTTACGTGACATCAGTATCACAGAAGGAGAGTTCTGTGTCAACTGTAATAGCCAGTGCGTAGAAAATACCAAAAGTTGATGTAGATACAGAAATGCAATGTTAGTTTGGATATATTTACAAAGATTATTTTCTGTTCGGTTTGTTTCGCATTCACTCGCACAATACACACGCTTATCCCTTATAACATATAAAAAAGCAGTTGATACCGCATCATCATCGCTATCAAATGATATGCTAAGTAGAGATATACATGGACATGTGACTATGTAAAATAGTGAAAATTTTTGGCCTGTCATTTATTTCATTCGCATTATACACAGTCATTCATTCGTGAGATTAAAAAAGAAATGTCATTCTCGATTACAATTTCTTTTTTTTTGGTCGTAAACATGTCACCTGAAAACCTGATATAACGGTATAATTTATCGTTGAAACCAAGAACGCTAGGCATATCCTCATATATTAGAAAAAATATGTCGATAGCTTCTGCATGGTCAATCTACCTGGTCCCATGAGAAAACTGGTCGTTGACAACCCTAACTTTTTCACAAAAAAAAAAAAAAAAAAAAAATCAAATTCAAGATAACTTACTCTAGGAGGCTTTATAGTGAGGCACCTTTTATTCTTTTTGGTTTACTTGAAAAAAAAAGAAAGAAAAAAAAAAAACCGTAAATATCCATCGGCAATTTAGGTACGAGAGCAACGGCGTCGTTGACTTTCTTGAGCAATAAAAAATTACGAAAATTTAGAGAGAGTTTGTGCTGGCGAGGACATGCCCGCCTTCCTGATCCGGAGACACACAGTACTACAGCATCGGTTCGCTTGAAATGCTTAATGCTGCGTATGTACAAAGCAGAGGTGGTAATTCTTGCGCGCATGTTTTGATTAAAGAGTAAAAGTTATATAAAGAGTTTAAAGTAAGAGAGAATGATCCTAAAAAAAGAATAAATAAAAGAAAAAAGCTAGCCCACATTCTGAGAGGACGTGACTAGATCTTGATACTCTTACAAAAAAAAAAAAAAAAAAAAAAAAAAAAAAAAAAAAAAAAAAAACTAATTCTTATAATCTACATACGTTATTTTTCAGAGGTTAACGATTCTATTACGAATTAAGCTGTAAATGATCTTATACAGAAAAGAATCTCTTCTTATCTCAAAATATAATAAAGAAGGCCAATAAAAATGCCAAATCACAGTCCCTTTCAGAATACAGGTGGTTCGAGCGAGCACTAGGCGCGGCCAGCGGTCAAGGTGCCTGGTGCCTCGTCCTGTCCATCGCGCGAGGCCGGAGCTGGCGCGGACGACCCAAGAGCATAAGCCAAACGAATTAGCTTATGGAAAAAAGCATAGAAAATAGATAAAAAAAAAACTGAGAAAAAAATCTAAAGACTAAACCGCCCTATGAAAACAAAGAGAGAGAGACAGAGAGAGAAAACAACTCAATAAACAGAAACATAAAAAGAAAAAAAAATACAGAAAGGAAAAAAATTAATAAACCAAAAAAAACAAGAAACCAACAACAACAGCACTACGGATCTACGAGGGAGCGATGGGAGAACAGGCCGCCCTGACCGAGTCCCTGGTGGCCTTTTGTGCGTATGGGACCCTAGTTCAGGCGACCACTTCTTCAGGTATCATAAAACGAGTACAGCCTTTCACCTTCCTCATCTTCTACCCATGGTGGCAGCTCTAGGCACGAAGAACCTCACCAACAGCTGGGGAAGGAGGAGAAAAGTAAGTGAGTTTAGCTTCTCTTATTAGGATTATGGATGGATATATAGGTGTACATACAGACATGCATACATACATGCAAAAATGCATACGTACGTACATAACACACACACACACACACACACACACACACACACACACACACACACACACACACACACACACACACACACACACGCGCACACACAATATCTTCTGATGTGGAGGAAAGATTGTAAAAATGCTGCGTAATTTGGTTTCATGTGTTATATTGTGTGTGTGAGTGTGTGATCAAGATTTCAAGATTTATCAATAACTTTCTGTAAGGGATTAGTGTATCGTTTCGTATCATTTCACAGGGAACCGTTGTTTAGCATCAGTGTACATGCGTGTGCATTTGCGTGTTTGTTTGTTTTTTGTTTGTGCAAGTGTATGTATGTATGAGTGTCCGCGTTTCCGTGTGTATATGCATTTGCGTACATTTATGCTCGTGTGTGCGTTTACATGTGCCTGAAACTGAGTAATTACGTCCTTCACAATAACCTTCTACTTACCACTTCTTCACCTCGGCAGTGTCTCATTTATTATCATCTTTCTTTTTCGTGTCCGCAGTCTGTTCAGCGGCGATGACAGCTGCCTTAGCGTGGGCGTTCTGCAGCTTCGCCTCTTTAAGCTTCTTTTCCTTGAGCGAAGGCTGTAACGAAGGAAAGACAACGTTAATAAGGGTTTATGGCTGTGCGTAAGTTGTATGTATCTCGTTATATTTACAAGGTAAATATTTGATAATGATGATATGACGAAAAATTTGACGAAGGAGAGGCAAAAGTTATTTATGAAGGGTATGTGGCTGTATATATGCTTATAAATATCTCACTATATTACAGGGTAAATGAATGTGTACCGGCTTAATAACCTAATCATAATAATGATAATAATGTGACGAATAATTAATAATGTACCGGAGGAGAAGCAAGCTGTAAATTGCTAAGGGTTTATGGCTGTGAATAAGATGTAAATATCTCATAAATAAAATACATTTAGACCTTCGTTGCGTACGTTTTAATCTATCCGTTCGTTTTTCTTTGTCTATTTGTTTATCAATTAACTTGTATAAGTGTATATATGCTTATGTAAGCGTGTTTGTATGTAAGTGCGTGCAGATGTATACATGCGTGTATCTGTGTGCGTGTGTATACGGAATTGTATAATATGATTGATGATATGTTACTATCGTACGTTTAAACTAAATCCCTATATATATCTTATTTATCCACTGCCACTTAAAAGAAGGAAAAGAAGAAGAAATATAATAAGGAATAAGAAACATAATAACTTACCGGAATGCCTCCAAAGCCGTAAACTGTAAAAAGGAAGAGAGAAAACATACATTAATAGACAATAACAAGAAAACAAATAAACAAACACAAAAATGTTGAGTAACTGGGGAGAAAATATGTTACGCAGTTTTTTCGGGTCACAATTTTCTGCATAATAGCACTACAAATGCGACGCGAACGAGGCTGAATCGGATCACTTTATGCCAGACAGGGGAAAATTCTTTTATGGATTTCTTTTGCATAACTCTATGGACCTAGTACCCCCGTTTCATATATCTTATTTTTTTTTTTTACCCCCTCGCTTCTTTTCTGCATTCTGTTGTACTCTTGTATGTTGTGCGTTTATTTCTCTCGTTCTTTATGTTTAAGCACACACACACACACACACACACACACACACACACACACACACACACACACACACACACACACACACACACACACACACACACACACACACACACACACACACACACACACACACACACACACACACACACACACACACACACACACACACACACACACACACACACATACACACACATATATACATATATATATATGTAAGTTCATCGTATTTTTAAAAATGTTTTTGTATGTTTCTATGTCAAAATGTATTAATTCCCACAACTCTAGCACAACCATTTACATTTCTATACTTATATAATATGTATTTTATCTTACTATATTCATGTGTTTTAAACTATTACATTATTTCCTATTTCCCTTCTTAGCGCTGGTCTTCTCATGATCTACTTTTGCATGAAAAAGAAAATATTACGTCTCCCCATCCTCCCTTCCTCCGCTTCCTTCTCTCTTCTTCCCCCTTTCCTCCCTCCCTCCCCTCTTCCCTTCCTCCCCCCTCCTTCCTTCCATCCCTCCCTCCCCCTTCCCCCCTAATACCCTCCCTCTCCCCTTTCACTTTTTTCAGAATCTACAAAGTAGGAATGTTGACACAGGTGTCTCTCCAAGGCTAGTTTACCGAGACATCTCCTCCGCTCCCTTTCCTTCTTCCTCTTCCCTTCCTTCTCTCCTTCTTTCCCTTCCTTCTCTCCCTATTTCGTTTCTTCTCCCTCTTATCCTCTTGCTCTCCTCCTTTCCTTTCTTCGTCCCTCTTCCCTTCCTCCCTCTTCTCACCTTTCTCTCCTCCTTTCCTTTCTTCTACCTCTCCTCCCTTCCCTCCTCCAAACTACTTTTCCAAACCACCAGGATAAAGTTTGTTATTCTTCTGCTTCGGGAGTCACGAGGCAAGACACGAGTGCGTGGTTGGGCGGGGGCGAGAAGGTAGCATGGGGTGGGTGGGCGGGGTTGGGTAGGTAGGTGGGCGAGGGTGAATGGGTAGTCTAGGCGTGGGTAGGTAGGTGGGCGGGTATGAAAGGAAAATCGCAGGTTACTGGGTAGACGGGTGAATGAGGAGGTACCCTACGCGTGTGGGCGTTACTGGGAAAGGTCTTTGCCGAAGTTAATGGGTGGGGAAGGGGCTGAGAGGGGGGGGGGAGGTGGCTAAGTAAATACTCAACTCAAGTATTCGATATTCACGTGTCTATGACATGTGCAGGTGCTGTAGAGGGTGGCGTTAAGATATGATGTATAATAATTAATGTATAAGTGGTGTATAAGAAGGAACCGTAGATCGCGATGTAAGGAAATTATTTATGATAATTGATGTGTAAGTGATGCATAAGGAGGGATGAATAACGAAAAAGGAGGAACTGCAGACCGCGATGTAAGGAAATGTTGTATAATAACCGATGTATCAGATATATATTAAAGGAAATTAATAATGTTTAATCAGGAACTATAGACGTTGGCGTCAGGAAGTGATGTAAAATAATTGACGCTCATATGATGTATAATAAAGAAGAAAAAAATATAAAAAAGAAGTTTGGATCGCGATGTAAGAAAATGATGCATAATAAATTATGTATAAGTGACGTATAGTTGAGGCATAATAAGAAGTAAAGTATCAATATTGATTTCTTAATGGTGTCCGTAAGTAATTTTGTTTCTGCTTAATGTGAAAGCTGAAATCAATTAGGTTAATTAATTAAGTGAGTTTACGCGTGTGTGTGCACCTGTGTGTGTGTGCACCTGTGTGTGTGTGTGTGTGTGTGTGTGTGTGTGTGTGTGTGTGTGTGTGTGTGTGTGTGTGTGTGTGTGTGTGTGTGTGTGTGTGTGTGTGTGTGTGTGTGTGTGTGTGTGTGTGTGTGTGTGTGTGTGTGTCTGTGTGTGTCTGTGATATTTTACAAAAGCTGCATATCTTCGAATTGATAAAAAAGGTAATCTAATTTAACTTTACTATGCAAAATCCCTCTTTTCATTTTTCCTATCTCTTCCCTTCCCTTATTATCCTTCCCATTTTCCTCTCCCCTCTTTTATTTTCCCCGTTTCAGTTCCCTGGTTCTTTAGTGACTCACCCTTGTGCCCAGTCATAGGGTAAAGTGTGTTTACTTTGGCTTTATACAAACTTTGTGTTTTGCTTACAGATTATGAAAGAGGAGTTTAAATATTTTTCTAAACTAAAACGCATGTGTTGCTAACGTCATATTTATCTGCGCTCAAACAAACTTCAGTATGTTATAAAATAATCATCGAAATTCTCAGGAGAAAGATAGAAAAAGAGAGAGAGAAAGAGAGAGAACAAATAGATAGATAGATAGATAGACAGAGAGAGAGAAAGAGAGATAAATAGATAGATATATAGATAGACAGATAGACACACACATAGATACAGACACACACACACACACACACACACACACACACACACACACACACACACACACACACACACACACACACACACACACACACACACACACACAAACACACACACAGACACACACACACACACACACACACACACACACACACACACACACACACACACACACACACACACACACAGATATATATATATATATATATATACATATATATATATATATATATATATATATATATATATATATATATATATATATATATATATAGAGAGAGAGAGAGAGAGAGAGAGAGAGAGAGAGAGAGAGAGAGGGAGGGAGAAAGAAATATGTATATAGATAGATACACAGAGAGAGGGCGAAAAGGATAATTAGATGGATAGATAAATAGATAAATAGATAGATAGACAGACTGAGAGAGAGACAGAAAGAGAAATATGAAGATAGCATAACCAAAATACACTTTTCTGTATAATAACGATGCCATGAATGTTGTTGAATATGTGACGTGTTTCATATTTCAATAAAATTAGCATTGAAGATGCTTATCAAATTAACATACTTTGTCACCGCCATAACTGGTATTAAAATGATTTAAAAGCAGTTCCTGTAATAACCCGGCATAACAATACAAACTGCAGATAAACAGCACCATCTATAATTTTAGATATGATGTCTTATCACTATACATGCAGCCATTGTGGTGAAGCGCCTTTTAGATAAATAACTGAATTATTTTCAGAGGCGAAAGTACTACTAATTCACCATTCAAGAAGAATTAGTTGATTATAACACGTGCGTCATACATTCAGAATCAGTACAATGAATTTTGTAGCATTATCCTGAACGGTATCATCTGAACAAAGGCCTTTGGCTCAAGTAAAATTCTAGCGTGGACTAAATTATCCTCAATGCTATATTGTGCTTAGGTATTTGATAAGATAAATTGATATAAGCAATGGAAAGGGTTCTTTGGTGCTCACATGGTCGTTGATTGGAATACATAGTAAGGCATTCACGATTCATGTATGATTATGAAAATGCCGTTATATACATTGTTATTGTCTTGACAGGTTATTTCAAATATCAACGTGTACGAAAAGATACACCATAATAAGCAGAACATGAAATAATAAGCAGAACATGAAAAGTATATCTGAAATTAATAAATGAATGAATAATAATTCGAAGAACATCATGATCGATGAACAAAATAAACGGAAAAGGAGGAAGGTAGGAATGAGGAAGGGAGGGGGGGGGGGGAGAGGAGACCTGTTAGAAGGGGGGGGGGTATGGGGGAGGAATCGTGGGAGGAGGAAGAGGAAGAGGAGGAAGAGGAAGAGGAGGAAGATGAGGAGGAGGAAAAACAGAAGAAAGAAGAGGAAGAGGAGGAGACGGAGTAGGAAGGGAAGCAGTAGAGGGGAAGGAGGATAAGGAGGATAAGGAGGATAAGGAGGATAAGGAGGATAAGGAGGAGGAGGAGGAAGATGAGGATGAGGATGAGGATGGGGAGGATGAGGATGAGGAAGATAAGGAAGATGAGGATAAGGATGAGGATGAAGATGAAGAAGAAGAAGAAGAAGAAGAAGAAGAAGAAGAAGAAGAAGAAGAAGAAGAAGAAGAAGGAAGAAAAGAAGAGGAAGAAGATGAAGAAGAGGAGAAGGGGGAGGAAGAAAAGAGGAAAGAGGAAAGATTGTGTAAAGAAAAAGAAAAAGAAGGAGGTGAGCGAGAAAAGAGAAAAGCAGGATAACAGGAGGTGAAAAAACAAACAAACAGACAAACACCTATACACAGGAAGGAAGAGAGAGAGAGAGGGAGAGGGAGAGAGAGAGAGAGAGAGAGAGAGAGAGAGAGAGAGAGAGAGAGAGAGAGAGAGAGAGAGAGAGAGAGAGAGAGAGAGAGAGAGAGAGAGGAAGGGTGGGGGAGGTCGCCGAAAGAGACGGGGAAAGACAGAAAGAAAGAGAGAGAGAAGAGGAGACCTACAGACCATGAAGAAGAAGACAAAAACAGAAACAAAATAAGAAAAAAGAAAAAAAAGAAAAAAAAATGAATATATTTATAAAGGAAAAGACCTAAACCAGACTCCACAGCAGAACTCACCGTTTGCTCTGCCTGGGATTCGTCCTCCCGTGCCCATACTCCCGAGGACGGTGACGAGTGACATAATGGTTGGAGGTTTTGAGTTTTCAACGAGTATTGAGCAGTTGGAGGTCGTCCAGCGGGTGTCTTGCCGGACGAGCGTGGACGATGGCTGGGGTTGCGGCTGCCGGTGAGTGGGAGTGAGCGAGTGCGAGTACCTGGGTGGGAGGAGATAAAGATGCTGTGAGCTGCGTGACGAGTGGGAGTGCGCGAGTGCGAGTTTACCCGTGGGAGGCGGAGGGAGGGAGGGAAGGAGGGAGAGAGGGAGGGAGGGAGGGAGGAAGGGAGAGAGGGAGGGAGGGAGGGAGGGAGATATATATATATATATATATTTTTCTTTTTCTTTTTCTTTTTTTTCTTTTACGGTAGGTTCATGTTTGAGCCGCCGTGGTCACAGCGTGATACTTGATTGTAGTTTTCATGTTGTGATGCTCTTGGAGTGAGTACGTGGTAGGGTCCCCAGTTCCTTTCCACGGAGAGTGCCGGTGTTAATTTTTTTTTTTGCTGTTAGATGCATGACGAGTGTGAGTGATAGACAGATAGACAGAAAGGCGGAGATTGATAGAAAGACAGACAGACAAATATATCTATTACTGCGAGAAGATGTATGACGAGTGAGCGTAAACGAGTGCGAGTTTACCTGTGGAAAATAAAGAAAGAAGGAGAGAGAGAGAGAGAGAGAGAGAAAGAGAGAGAGAGAGAGAGAGAGAGAGAGAGAGAGAGAGAGAGAGAGAGAGAGAGAGAGAGAGAGAGAAGAGAAGAGAGAGAGAGAGAGGAAGAGAGAGAGAGAGAGAGAGAGAGAGAGAGAGAGAGAGAGAGAGAGAGAGAGAGAGAGGAGAGAGAGAGAGAGAGAGAGAGAGAGAGAGAGAGAGAGAGAGAGAGAGAGAGAGAGA
>NC_051395.1:18000650-18005211 GCF_015228065.2 Penaeus monodon | reverse complement strand
TTATGTCTATATATATTATTTATTTTTACAATATATGTTATTTATTCATAGTATATGTATATGTATTCATATTTTGATGCATATAGTGCAAGTTGTAGATGTATATATTTTTCTATATATATATATATTATATATATAATATATGTAATATATAATTTTTCATATAAAATTAAATTTTGAGGATATATAATAATATATATATATATTTTTATATATAATAATAGATATATAGATAGATAGATAGTAGGATAGATAGCAGATAGATATAGATTAGATAAGATATAGTAATACATATATAATATGCATTTTTTTGTATGTGTGAATATAATATAATATATATATAAATATAATAAATATATATTATATTATATATAGTATAATTAATAAAATATATATCATATATATATTTATATTATAAAATTATAATATATATGCCTATATAGTATAAATAATATTATTTTATATATAATATATATATATTATTTTTTAATAGATATTATATAATATATATAATAAAATTTTAATAATAAATAATAGTAATATAATTTTCCCCCATATAATGTATATAACCCATATTATGTAAATATGAAATTATAGTATATATACGATTTATAATGTATAATAATAGTATTAAAATTTTCATAATACATTTAAACATAAGCATTTATTATATTATAATATATAATATATATTTTATATATATTTGTATTTTTGTCTTTAGCGTATAATATTACAATACATTACATATATATATTATTCAAATATATATAATATATATAATATATAAAAAAATTTATTTATACTATATTAATATATATAAAATTTTAAATATATATATATTTAGGAAATTATATATATGCCTATACATATTTTATAATCTATCTATCTATCAAATCTATCTATTATTATATTATATATATATATATATATAAAATAAATTATATATATATGTGTGTGTTATAGTATATATATAATATATTATATATATATTTTTTATATATATAAAATATATATTATTATATATGCCAACACACACCAAAACCCACCACACACCACACACACACACACACACACACAACACACACACACACATCTATATATATATAATATATATATATATATATATATATATATATATATATATATATATGCATATATACATACATACATATATATATGTATAATATGGATTTATGTATATATGTAGCATATATTTATATGCATAATATGTGTGATAGTAATATATTATATATATGGATATATATAATATGTATATATAAAATATATATATAAAATATATAATATATATATAGGGTCTTTATGTATATATAGGTGTTTATATATTTATATATATGCACACACACACACACAACACACACACACCCCCACACACCCCAACACACACACACATACACAGACTAACACACACACACAGACACACACACACACACAAACCCCACACACACACACACACACACACACACACCACCACACACACACACACGTAAGAGCCAGAATTATGGGCCCTACAAGAGTATGGTAGGTGGCGAGCTTAGGGTGTAAGGTAGACGACCAAGATGTCTTGACTCCTTTTATTATATAGTATGATGGAGTACGGCTGCGCCGAGGAGCGAGGTGTTGCTCCTCGGCTCCCCGTATGGAGTCTGCCCGTCATCTCCTACAGTGGTCTAAAGATGGACATAGATCACGTGCTTTAAAATATGACAATCATTGGTGATGAAGATAGGTTACAACAATGCATAGCTCTGTGGAAGGGGATAGACAATACAACATTGGAATGTCTAGTGTGGCAACAAGAGACGAATAAACAGGTAAAGCAATGGACATACTTATATGTATGTGTGTCTGTGGGAATATAGGCATGTGACAATACATAAGATTATACAAGTCATGTAGAATATAACAACAGATGAATAGAATAACATTGGCATACATGTTTCAGTAACATCACATATATAAAGCTGGGTTACACACACACACATACACACACACACACACACGCACGCACGCACGCACGCACGCACGCACGCACGCACGCACGCACGCACGCACGCACGCACGCACACACACAACACACACACACACACACACACACACACACACACACACACACACATACACACTCGCACACACACACACACACATATATACATCATGTGTCTTTAAGTGTTGCTTGACGCCCACGAATATCTTTCCTATTTCTGTGTTGTCCAGGATGCCAGGTGTCTGGACACGTGACGGTGCCGTGGGCCTGGTCCTGGGTGGAGGGCGGTGCTTGGGTGCCGCGTAACACCTCCCAGAAGTTCGCACAGCTTCAGGTCTCGTTTGACAACGATCCTGAAGCCATCGATTTCAAGGACACCTTCAACCTTTTTACGGCCTCCGCCATCCTAACGGAGGAACGGGGATCGCGGCAGGACTACGAGGTGGAGTACGAGGAGGTGGTGCCCGAGGGATGGCTCTCGTTCAGGTTCGAGGTGGCACCCGACTACCGGCTGTACAGGAAGGCGAAGAATGGCACTCAAGTCCTGCTGTTTGAGAGAGCCCTGGCTCTTCCCGTGCGCGAGGTCGTCATTTCTGGAAGCAACATTACCCTCGGATGTGACGCAGGTAGGAGGGAAGGACAGGGATATTGACACTTGAAATAGTTTATTAGGTCTGAGCAGGTTGCAAGGATAGTCATATACAACGTTGGCAGTCTGGCAGTTCTTTTGTGGTTTGTACACTTTAAAAAAAATATATTAAAAAGAAAGAAAAGAATACATATAATATGTGATCAAATACAGGTAATAGACCTACAGTAGAAGTGCAATTCTGGATTTTCTCGAAATAGTATGAAAAGAAAGAACACATAACAAAAACTGAAGAAATCTTTACAAAGTAGGCTGGTAAAAAGAGGAGACAGAGTTGAAAGGGACAAATAAGTGAGGATGAAGGCGAAGGGGAGAGAATCGCGCGCGCACACACACACACACACACACACACACACACACACACACACACACACACACACACACACACACACACACACACACACACACACACACACACACACACACCTGCGCTTGACGAACTCCTATTGTCTGACTGGCAACAGAGAGGGAGGGATGTTAAATGTTACAAGCCGGTTATTTATATAAATTTGCAGTTTTTAATATTAATATTTACTTTATTTTCGTCTTTTTTGGTGTGTTTTTATTTCCCAAAGATAAAGAAGAAAATAGGAGAGGGAGAAGTCAATAGCATCCACATGGACCTGGCTTGAACTACAAACTGTCTCTGATAGATATGAGAGCAGATAAGGAAAACGACAACGGCAATCCACGAGAATTTGCTTGAACCATTTGTCGTCACAGAGAGAAAGAAATGTATGTACATATGAAATGATGCATTGTGCACTAGTCACTCGGCGCGGCTAGCAAAATTGCGGGCAAATTAGATACATCATCGATCTTTACGCTGACAGCAACAAACCCTATTAATGAAAAGCATTCAGTGTCTTGTTCTGCGTGAATGAGTAAAGTGTGTATATGTGTGAACGAAAGTGAGCGTGAAAATGAGAGTGAGCTTACACAGATAATGAATCATAAACACGAAGATGAACGTTCATTTTAATAATAATGCCAAACATTACCAATAGTATTATTACAAAGTTATCTCAACTAGCACATTGAATTCAACATCTAATGATATGCGACAGAATGTACACATTAGTGAATGGTGACATGAAAAATTATTTGCAAGCTTTCTCGCAATGAAATCTTCCCGGGTCAGAAATGTAGTACACAATCCATGATTCTATTTAATCGCCGATTCGGAGGAGCAGTAAAATGAGGTGAACTGAAACGAGACGGGAAAATCCATAGATAACTCGCTCTACTCTGTGGATCTGTGCTGGGTGCCCGTGTCATGAATCATGCAATCGCCTGGGATTTTACCCAGAACATGACATCTATAGGGTGAGAATGGTGTAATTAAGAAGCGAATAATGATTCTAGCTTAAACCCTAGTCCAACATTAATGGACGGATGTAACTATGGGTCACACCGACTTGAATAAAAGTTGCTGATCGAACGAATAACCTCAGTTTTACTTGTATCTACTATCCTAATGTCAGAGCATAGATCTAATAGGCGATTTACACAACCCCGGGTTACATCCGGCATCCTTGTGCGCTATGATATGGGTAAGATACTACTGCTGTACTCAAATAATAAAGTTATACTAAAGTAGCGTGGCAAACTCCGTTCTAGCGCCGATAGAACGTCACCAATGAGCAGTGTAACAATTCTACACTTAATCCTGAGGTGTGAAAAATTCACACTGAAATTTAAAAAGTAAATTGACTTGACGATGCACTGAAAAATCCTTAAAAGAAAGATAAAAACATTGATTTTATTTTCGCTTGCTTCAGTCGTGATTTTCTCGTTCCTTCAGATACATAAAGTTGACACATGCTTCATGCACGTATATAGGATGTGCATAATTATATTTCTGTTACCACATGACTGGTGACCATGCGGATCCAAAGTCCCAAATA
>NC_051395.1:17993150-17995650 GCF_015228065.2 Penaeus monodon | reverse complement strand
ATAACTCATGGGGCTTTTGTATGGAAGGTTTGCGTAAATTATATCTTCGGCAGCAAGTTGCACTGGCTCTTTTTTCACAAAGATATTATTTAAGGTTTGTGTGATGGACCTCTGCATGACATACAATGGAAAACCATTTCTTCTTAGGATATAAATGATAGAATCTATTTCCTTGGTGAATATTTGATTTAACATTGATATTTTGTATGCTCTATTCATAAAGGTATTTATCAAAAAAGGTTTGTACTTGATAGAATGAAAACATCAGACTTCGTGGTGAGGCCTGTGTATGTGGGTTTGTTGTATGTTACAGATGAAAATCTTTTATCTTTGCTTAAAATGACATCCAAGAAAAGAAATTACTATTGGGCTCTAACTCGCCAGCAAATTTGATATTCTTGTGCAGACTATTCATATACTGCAGGAATATCTGAACTTGTAGCTGTGATTTAAAAGAAATGTGTCAACATATCTGTAATAATGTGAGGGCCTAAGTCCTATATCTATCTATCTATCTCTCTATCCATCCTCTCTCTCTCTCTCTCTCTCTCTCTCTCTCTCTCTCTCTCTCTCTCTCTCTATATATATATATATATATATATATATATAATATATATATATATATATATATTATGAGTATGTATGTATATATACATATATATATATATTATATATATTTATATATAATATATATATGAATATATATATGTATATGTATATGTTTATATATGTATATGGGCATATGCAGGCCTATGTAATATATACATATCTGTCTGTGTATATCTATCTTTCTATGCTTCGGGTCGATTATAAGTTTGTTACCAACCGCCGGCGGTGAAATTTCCACATCCATCCACTCTTTACAAAGAAGTAAATCTGTAACATCGTTAGATTAAGGTTAGATGAGTGTTGGTGACTCTGAACCATGTCTCACTGCCGTACTGGAGAGTGCTTAAGATGCAGGTGCGGTAAACTGCCATCATGGTTGGACCTGGCAGGTTTTGGCTCACCCATACAGGTGATGAGTCAGCCTAGGGTAGTTGTAGCTTTTCCAGTGTGCTTGTTGATCTCACTGGCAAGAGACAGAATGTCGCTGATGATGAACCTTATGCAACAGTCACGCTAGTCTTCCCTGTTCAGGGATCCCTAGACAGCCACACCAAGTATCTGCCAGCTACATAGTGGGATTGGTCACACTATGCAGTGTCCCCTCGAGGAGGAACACCGTCCCAGGAAAAAACAAAATGTCTACAATAATCTTGTGAATGAACACTACACATTGAAGATAGTTGTGGATTCTGTGAATGTCATCGACTGACAAAAAAAAAAAAAAAAAAAAAGACACTGAACTTATTAATTATCATACATTACACTAGCTGCCCTATATTTCAACAGAAATAGACAATCCGACTTTATTCTTCCCAATAGCATATACCACTGTCGGTGTAATTATTACTGCAATAACTTTGGGAGAAAGCAAGTACTGTAACTGAAATTGAGTAGAATATTAGTGATTGTCGATTATGACAGCCTTGCCAGCCGTACATTTATACCCCATGTAAAGCTAAGTTTCTCGGTGATTTCATCCATTATTGTGATTTTTAACTTTCTTCTATCAGAATAATATGTTTGTGGATGCCATTCCATAATTGTTCTCTGGCTCTCGCTTTGCCCACCAAGACATAAATAATATCTGGAGTAGGTAGGAGTGAGTGTTTACATTCCTTAATCAAATGAACATTTATCTGGATAATCTTTAAAATTTTAGTGAGGCATCATTGTTAGTTGTAATATATAGTACTTATTTCCTAACATAATATATAATAATATAATAATCACTGTTTAGTCAACCAAGTAATAAGCTTCCTAATAATTATATTGCAGTCTTTCCCTCTCTAGCTGGGGCAAAAGACCAACATAGGAGTGCCGCTGTAGGCAGGGATTCTCATCTCGGTTCCCTTCACAGCTGGGGAAGTATCCCGTTCTGCAAAGGGATCTCTGGACAGAATAAACTAGTGTGTGGACTGGTTGACGACTTCAGGTTCTTTCGGAGTTTTCGATGTAAGGTGGAGACACCACATTTTGGCTCAACACATTCGTTTTTTTCATGCTGATTGTCAGTCCAAAGTCTTTGCAGTTTGGAAAAAGCTGTCCATGTATGGCTGTATAAAATTGCATTATTTCAATTTTAAAATATATATTGATATTCAAAGTACACCTTACTGTGGCATAAATAGCAGTATATATTTTATATGTAGGGTACACACCTTATTATTCTCTAACATGTGTGAAAGCAAAGTGCAAATAGACAAATTTAAATCTCATTTATTACTCGTCGCCGTTATCTGTGATAAGGAAACTCCACTGGTCTGAACCGCTTTACATAAGCATTAATGGTTAATCTCCTGATAACTCCGTGAGTCACGAAAATAACATTTAGTAACCTAAGAAGAGTATAATGCACCAATCCCATTCAAGTATTTTTTAAATTCATAATATC
>NC_051395.1:17987312-17990550 GCF_015228065.2 Penaeus monodon | reverse complement strand
AACCCCCACACCCCTTACGTGACCTAACCAAAGAAAAGTCATGACAATAGACTAGACATGGATCGGCAGACTAAAGTTCGGGACCACAGATCGCGTGACTTTGGACTTTAAAATGAAAGGTAGATTTTTATCGCCAAATCGTGTGCTAGTGTATGCAAAAAGGGAAATGGAAATGTTGATATGGATCACAAATTCATATCGTTAAAATTTGAAATCCTGATTACACTATACCATCAACAAGATTCGTATTTAGTAGAGAACTTTAGTTTTAAACTGAACAACTTTTCCTTCATACTTAGTCATATCATGTTCCAAATTAACTTGAGAGAGACAGAGAGAAATATAAATATGTACAAAATACATATAAATAATATATACATATTCTGTACATATATAAATATATACATACATATATATATTAATACATATATATATATACAATACATATATATATAAATTATAATATATTTATATATATATATATATATATATATATATATATATATATATATATATATATATTGAACCGTAATCATGTTGGCAAATGTTGAAAAGGTATGGAGAGAATGAATATCTTCACAGGCACAAAGATGTATCTGACTGGTTTCGATTATATTTTCGTCAGAAAAAAATTTCTATATATACATATATATTATATATATATATATATATATATATATATATATATATAAGTATATATATATGTATATGTATATGTATATATTTACACACACACACACACACACACACACACACACACACACACACACACACACACACACACACACACACACACGGACGCGCGCACGCAACACACACACACCCCGCACGCACGCAACACACACCCCACGCAAGCACACACACAAATATACATATCATCATCATCAATAAGGGTATTCTCATGTTTGAGCAGCCGGGGACCTCTCCACCATCCTTCGCCACTCAACTCGATCTTGCGCTTTTCTTTCCACTTGTACCATCGACAGCCCGCAAATATCTTTGATGTTGTCGCTCAGTCTTGTCTTCGGTTTGCCTCATCCTCTGTTTCCTATCACTATCCCTGCCCAGCAAGTTTTTCTCAATTTTTACTTCTCATCACATGACCAATACATTTTAATTTTCCCTCCTGTTCAAGATGTCCAACAGCCGTCTTTAAAATTTTAAACTTTTCTCAGCATTTTCATCATTTGTTTTCTTCTCCATCCATTTAATGTGTAGTATTCGTCTGTAACCACCACATTTCAAAACTATTGACCTTTTTCTTGTCTATCATCTTCAGTACCCAACACTCAGAACCATATGAAGCAATTGGGAAAACTAATGAGTTCAATAACCTCAGTTTTGTCGATAAGGTAATGCTTCGGTCTTTCCAGATGTTATTGAGAGCAACTGTGGCGTTTTTTGGCAGGGCAATTCTTCTTTTATCTCCAGTGAATCATCATATGTTTTATTTAAAAACAGCTCCAAGATAAGTGAGCTCTTTCCATTTTCTACAACCATCCATTGATTGAACATGCTCATCTCATTCACTGCCATTTTATCTTTGAATCTTCATGATCTTAGTTTTCTTGGCATTAAGAAACAACCCAGCCTTTTCGTTTGCTTCTCTAACTTAATCTAACAGTTGTTGTAGTTCAATGATACTGCGGCAATTAAAACTATGTCATCGGCGTATCTTAGAGTTGATATTTTGTATCCCCAACATCTACAGTTCCTTCAAAATTCTCTAAAGCATCTCTCATAATTGCTTCAAATATATATTAAAAAGGTGCGGAGACAGAATGCAACCTTGTCGTACTCCTTGGTTGACTTTGAACCATTCTTTTAAACCCCATAGTGGTTCTTACAGCTGCTTGTTGTTGGTCATACATGGCTCTTATTAGTTGGATGATGTGCTTTGGAAACCTCACACCATCCATGTTATTCCAGAGGATATCGTGATCAACAGTATCAAAAGCATTCGAGTAATCGATGAAACACAGGTATGGGGTCTTTCTGATGTTCTCTGTTTTTCTCTATGATCAATTTTGATTTAGAATCTGGTTTCTGGTACCTTCTCCAGGCAAAACCTGCTTGTTCGTCTGCAATTTTTTCCTTTTAACTTAAATTTTCCCATTCTTTCAGTAATCATTTTCAATAAAATTTTGCTGCTATGACTTATTAATGCAATTTTTCTGTTATTTTTGCATTTGGGGTGCATCACCTTTTTAGGGATGGGAGTAAAGACTGATTTTACCCAGTCTTCTGGCCATTTTCTTTCATTCCATATTTTCGTCCCAAAATTTGTAGAAGAAGTATTCAACACTTTCGCCAGCATTCTTGATTAGTTATGCTGTATTTCATCTATTCCCGGGGTCTTGTTATTCTTTAAAATTTTTTTATGGTTTTATAGCTTCGTCTAGCAGTGGCGTAGTTCACTTGAGTCCAATTATTGTTGTTGTTAGATCTTTATTCTTTTGTATAGGTTGGAACATTATTGATTCCATCTATCTTTGACTTCTTTTCTATCACATAAACTAGTCCATCTTCAGTTTTTATAGTATCCCTGTAGGTTTAAATTTCGTGTGGGTGTTTCGTACTCCTTGGTAGAGTTCTTTAGTTTTCTTATTGATAGAACGTTTTCAATTCTCGGCAATGTTCATTTAAATTTTTCTTTATCTCGTCGCAATAATCTTTGAATTTTGTATTTTGTTTTTTGTAATTACATCCCTTTAACTGGGTTATTGATACCCTTTGATTTAGGCATCTTCTTGTTTTCAATTTCACTTAGTGTTTTTTTTAGATATCCAAGGGGAATTTGTCTTTTTCTTTTTGGCAATAGTTTTCTTAAGCAGCGCTCAGCAAGTGTTCTTTTCCCCTTTTTCCCACAACTCATTGGTGTTTTATCATCTTCCATTTATTGAGTAATTCAAATTTGTTTGACACGGGAATTCTGTAATTGGTTATCAAGAGTTTTATAGTCGAGCTATAGAGGTGGGTTGGACGCTCCATCTTTTGATCTTATTTTAAAGTCGATAGTTATAGTTGGTTTGGGCACTGTTGCAGTCGGACCAGGTCTTGTCTTGGCATTTTTTGTACAACTTTTCATTCTGGTTCAAAACAATGTAGTCAATTTGGTGGGGTGTTCTTTTGTCTGGTGAAAACCACGTGTACAAGTGTCTTGAGTGGGGGTGGAACAATGTGTTGGCTATACTAGATTATTTGTATACAGAATTCAAAAAATCTTCACCTCTTTCAT
>NC_051395.1:17974812-17982312 GCF_015228065.2 Penaeus monodon | reverse complement strand
TGTACGGCTGGCAAGGCTGTCATAATCGACAATCACTAATATTCTACTCAATTTCAGTTACAGTACTTGCTTTCTCCCAAAGTTATTGCAGTACTAATTACACCGACAGTGGTATATGCTATTGGGAAGAATAAAGTCGGATTGTCTATTTCTGTTGAAATATAGGGCAGCTAGTGTAATGTATGATAATTAATTAAGTTCTTTGTCTTTTTTTTTTTTTTTTTTTGTCAGTCGATGACATTCACAGAATCCACAACTATCTTAAATGTGTATGTTCATTCACAAGATTATTGTAGACATTTTGTTTTTTCCTGGACGTGTTCCTCCTCGAGGGACACTGCATAGTGTGACCAATCCCACTATGTAGCTGGCAGATACTTGGTGTGGCTGTCTAGGGATCCCTGAACAGGGAAGACTAGCGTGACTGTTGCATAAGGTTCATCATCAGCGACATTCTGTCTCTTGCCAGTGAGATCAACAAGCACACTGGAAAAGCTACAACTACCCTAGGCTGACTCATCACCTGTATGGGTGAGCCAAAACCTGCCAGGTCCAACCATGATGGCAGTTTACCGCACCTGCATCTTAAGCACTCTCCAGTACGGCAGTGAGACATGGTTCAGAGTCACCAACACTCATCTAACCTTAATCTAACGATGTTACAGATTTACTTCTTTGTAAAGAGTGGATGGATGTGGAAATTTCACCGCCGCGGTTGGTAACAAACTTATAATCGACCCGAAGCATAGAAAGATAGATATACACATCAGATATGTATATATTACATAGGCCTGCATAGTCCCCATATACATATATAAAAATAGACATATACATATATATATATATATATATAAATTACATATACAATATATACACACATACTCATAATATATATATTTTATATATATATATATTATATATTTTATATATATATATATAGAAGAGAGGAGAGAGAGAGGAGAGAGAGAGAGGAGAGAGAGAGAGAAGAGAGGAAGAGAGAGAGAGATGGATAGAGAGATAGATAGATAGATATAGGACTTAGGCCCTCACATTATTACAGATATGTTGACACATTTCTTTTAAATCACAGCTACAAGTTCAGATATTCCTGCAGTATATGAATAGTCTGCACAAGGAATATCAAATTTGCTGGCGAGTTAGAGCCCAATAGTAATTTCTTTTTTTTGGATGTCATTTTAAGCAAAGATAAAAGATTTTCATCTGTAACATACAACAAACCCACATACACAGGCCTCACCACGAAGTCTGATGTTTTCATTCTATCAAGTACAAACCTTTTTTGATAAATACCTTTATGAATAGAGCATACAAAATATCAATGTTAAATCAAATATTCACCAAGGAAATAGATTCTATCATTTATATCCTAAGAAGAAATGGTTTTCCATTGTATGTCATGCAGAGGTCCATCACACAAACCTTAAATAATATCTTTGTGAAAAAAGAGCCAGTGCAACTTGCTGCCGAAGATATAATTTACGCAAACCTTCCATACAAAGCCCCATGAGTTATAATATTTGAAGGAAATTACTAAACTTCATAAACTTGCACTATTCAACTTTATATTTAAAGATCTTTTTTACTTCTATAACCACAGATGCCCACTACTTCAAAGTCAAAAGTCCCAACCTAGCATGTTCATCCGTCGTCTACAAATTCACATGCAGCAGCTGCAATGTTGCTTACACTGCAGACTTCCAGGAATCTTTTAATTCGTGCATAAGGGTATTTCATTCAGAACAGGAAGGCCACTAGGGAACCTATAGATTCCCCAGTGCCTGATATTGCCAACAAAATAATCGTAATTTATCAGGGCATGGCTTGCTTCTGACCTCTGCAAATTAGACAATTTTGTAGACGACCGAAACTCAATGAATTTTTAAGCCTCCATCGACATAGAATCGCTCCGTTCGTAACTACAATTGTTGACCCTGTTTGTGATACTACTACAGTTTATTTTACATTCCGATGTTCCAATAATATCAACATATGTAAATAGAATATGACAAGTGCGTTCGCGTCATTCTCTGTGTATCTTATATTTATATTTTATATTTCTTCTGTCTATAATATTCCCTCCTAGTATTATAATGTATTACAGCCAACTACTGAAAATGAGTGACGAACTTTTCACCCGAAACGTCTGAAGAAAATAAAGAGGCTGTTCCCGCTAAGCCTGGTTTACACGTTCCTTATCTATCTATCTATCTATATACGAAAAAATATATGTTCTTCATGAATATATATATAGTGAAATGAGAGTCATTAGTATACGTTAATTTTAATTTCCGAAATCTTTAATAATATATCAGAAAGGACAGTGTGGGAAGTTGACGGGCGGCGAAGACCTCACGAAACCTTTACCAAAAAGGGAGCTCTATGAATATCAAGTTGTTATTGACAAACCCAAAGGTCGGGTGCGAAGCAACTATGAATACGGCTGTTTGCCTCATGCTACTGTGTCTGTTTAATTCCCTTTCGAGCGCTACTAACAAATACCTGTCATCGGCGTCGTGGCAGGATGTGGCGGCCGCGGGTCCCGGTCGGGTGGAAAGGGAGGCACCACCAAGAGGGCTTGGGCTGCTGCAGGAAGAAATACTGCGGCTGCCCTGTGCTTTCGTGTGTCACTGTGCCCGGCAATGTGGGCATCTCGGCCGCTGGAACACTTCGCCCTTCCTCTGAAAATGAGAGACGGAAAAGGGACAATTTTACTGTTTTTTTTTTTTTTTTTTTTTTTTTTTACATTTCTTTCTATTTAATCTCTTTCTTACTCTTTGCCTTTTATTTGCTCTCTATGCCTTTTGGCTTTATTTTTCTGTCTCTGTCTCTCTCCCTACTTTTCCCTTTCAGCTTTCCTTCTCTTTTCTTCACTATTCACCCTTTCTCTCTGTATATGAAATAAAATATGCATGCATGTAGAAAAAGTATAAGAGATGCCTTTGACTGGTTTCGACTTAACCAGAGTTTATGTAATTCTAATGAAGACATAGTCGAAACCGATCAAAACAACTCTTGTGTCGCGAAGATTTTCATTCTCACTTTTTTGTATTTTTGTCATAATAAACACTGTTCTCCCAAGCATCTTTTCCAAAGAATGAATTAATCAGTTGGTCAGTCACCGAGCTAGCCTAACTCGTGTGTGTGTGTATGTCTGTAACGGTTCAGAACCCTAGTGCAATGGTTTGTGGGGTACAATACAGTGAGGGGAACACACGAGACGATGTCCTTTGGGTAAGCGCTGCGCGGGATCGCGTGACCGGCCAGCCAGCCCTGGTGGGACCAGTGGGGCCATGTCGAGCGCTGGACACGACCTGAGAGGTCAGAAGAGGTCAGATAAAATCGTCATCTACGCCCTCGCTGAGTTGATGGTTCTAAGTTGGACTTGGAGCCACGTGGGCTATTGGTAAAATGACTTACAGAAATCGTGCTTATGTATACGCCATAGTGTGTGGGGTGTGTGTGTGTGGTGTGTGTGTGTGTGTGTGTTTTGTGTGTGGTGTGTGTGTGTGTGTGTGTGTATGTGTGTGTGTGTGTGTGTGTGTGTGTGTGTGTGTGTGTGTGTGTGTGTGTGTGTGTGTGTGTGTGTGTGTGTGTGTGTGTGTGTGTGTGTGTGTGTGTGTGTGTGTGTGAGGAGGGAGGTGTTTGTACATGCGTATGACTTACGTGTTTCTAATCACACGAAGAGCCTCAATGTCATGTGCCCCCGAGGTCTCTGTCCGTGACCGCGTCATTCTTGCGCTATATATACATATGTAGGCAAGTCATCTCGTATATACATGTATATGTACCTGCTAATGTCCTTATATGTAGATCTACACTAAGATACCTATACGTGTCCATACGTATGTATGATAGTACTGACCGGAGCTTTGAATATCTTAGTCTAGATCATATTTCCAAAACACATCCTCCCCACTTCTAATGAAAAATATATAATTTCCTTAATTCCTGATGCATTCTGTGTCCACACACACACACACACACACACACACACACACACACACACACACACACACACACACACACACACACACACACACACACACACACACACACACACACACACACACACACACACACACACACACACACACTGGAAGTTACAGAGAAGCAAAGACAGACAGACGGAGAAAACGAATTGAAGGGTGAGAGACAGACAAATGCATCAACAGTATGTTTGCATTACCTTAATCCCGCAGACTACGCCATCTCCGACTCCAGCCGTCGCGGCAGAACATTCGATGGAGAACTCGTGACTCATGTAAGGAGACAAAGCCTTCCCGTCGTCCAAGTCGCGAGCGTTCTCCTTCTGCTCCGCCGTCAGCGTGACGTTTTCGACCCTCTAGGGCGAGTGTGGGCGTAAAACGGCGATTGGAATATACCGCCACCAGCTGGTTGCCTCCAGGCGTCAGGGGGACCACAACGCTTCTGTTGTCCACGCGCCACGCGTACCAATCTGCAAATATTCAGTGGTTGCTCTTGATTACGTCATGACACCACACACGCACACGTGTTGTGTGTGTGTGTGTGTGTGTTTGTGTGTGTGTGTGTGTGTGTGTGTGTGTGTGTTTTTGTATTGTGTGTGTGTGTTTTGTGTGTGTGTGTGTGTGTGTGTGTGTGTGTGTGTGTGTGTGTGTGTGTGGTTGTGTGTGTGTGTGTGTGTGGGGTGTGTGTGTGTGGTGTGTGTGTGGTGTGTTTTGTGTGTGTGTGTGTGATTAAAATTACAATTACTAATTTTATTAGAGTAATCGATTGTGATAATAGTAGAAGTGATTATGATTGGTAATGTTTTCATGAACATTTAAGGGTCACGTGAGAATAAGCTTATATTTTTGACAGATGAAAAATATCCTTTAGTAAAAAATAATATCAATAATTTCTGGGTACATCTTATTCATATATGCAAATGATTTCAATAAAACTATCTAAATAAAGATGATCACCGCTATATATATTACTCCAAGTCGTTAGTAGTTGCTCTCTTGTTCAATGTCTTAAAAATACAGGTGTTATTCTCAGCAATAACTGACATATAAATTGAAATAATAAGCGAAAGGAATGGATGTCTTGTATTAAATGTTCAATTTTTTTTCCCAGAAAAAATAATTCGGCTGTTTTACCAACACACGCAATGCTACATTTAGGCATGTAGCTTACATGCAGGTTTACAAACGTGTGTGTGTGTGTGTGTGTGTGTGTGTGTGTGTGTGTGTGTGTGTGTGTGTGTGTGGGTGTGTGTTTGTTGTGTGTGTGTGTGTGTCGCGTGTGCGTGTGCGTGCGCGTGTGCGTGCGTGTGTGTGTGTGTGTTGTGTGTGTGTGTGTGTGTGTGTGTGTGTGTGTGTGTGTGTGTGTGTGTGTGCGCGTGTGTGTGTGTGCGCGTGTGTGTGTGCTAGGTGCCCAAATAACCTAAGTTGGCGGTCCCAGATTATGCAAGTAACAGGTCCCGTGCCAGTCTCACGGTGTATCGGGTTTGGGTACATTGTCCTGCCAGCCCCATGATTCAGCGTAGAGGCTTGTTACAAAAGGCATCAAGAAAGACTCCAAGACACTAGACTGCGTCCAGGTTTTGATTCCATAGAACAAACTGGCAGTATCAAAGGGCCCTTTAAGACACGTAGCTTGGTCCTTCTGCATAGGTACCGACATCTCCAAAAGCTCTTGTTGATCGACTTTCATGGCTCCTGTTACCAGACTAATCCGTCCCATTGACTTCCTGGTCTGACAGCCCAGAGACATGGACTACACTACGAAGGCATGTAAAGCTTTCTGTGACTTCAACTTCCTCACCGTAAGGATGGATCGACTGAACGGTTTTCTCCTAACAGGCCCTGAATTTCGGTCTTGGTCCAGGAGGCCTTTACGCCCAAGGGCTTTGCCTCATTGTCAAATGCATCGACAGCCGCCTCCGGTGATTCCAGATACTCAGATAGGTTAGCAACATCGTCGGCAAAGTCAAGGTCTGTTACCTTGATCTTGCCCCGTGTTGCTCCACTAGCTTTGGCTAGTAGCTCTACTCATTATCCAGTCCATGGAGGTGTTTAAAAGTGTTGGTACAAGGACACAGTCTTGCCTCATTCCTGAATTAACAAGTAAGTTCGACAGGCTTCCACTACACTTCCCAGCACTTTCATTACCAGTCTGTAGCTATTCCCCTATGTCTCAGATCTCCCATAGCAATTATTGATGCATTGAGTTAAATGCCTTCTTGAGATCGATATGGCTTTGGCTACCCCCTGGAAATGATAACCAGTAGTAGGTGTGCTCACCCATACTGATCTTGCTAGGTCTTCTCACCTCCGAGAGGGCAGCCACCTCAACTCCCAACCGCATCAGTTCCCTCAATAGCAGGATAGGATACTACACCATCGCTTCTCATCACCCTGAGCATGAAGATGATACGTTATAACGGTTATGAAACCCAATTAAATTGGCTTGCAGGGGTATTGATACTGATATTCGGCTTGACTCTTTATTTCTAAGAATTGACCCCACTCAGTATAATAACACGAGACATGTCTATCTATGGCTATGGCGGTATGTGGGTCGCAGCCAGCTCACCCGGAGAGAGAGGGCGGAGCTGGCCTTACCGCGTCGGGTGCTTCACACGAACTCCCGGTCAAAGGAGATCAGATATAAAATGTGACCTCCGCCCTCGCTGAGCGGGTGGTTCTTATTTGGGACTTTGGATCCGCATGGTCACCAGTCATGTGGTAACAGAAATATAATTATGCACATCCTATATACGTGCATGAAGCATGTGTCAACTTTATGTATCTGAAGGAACGAGAAAATCACGACTGAAGCAAGCGAAAATAAAATCAATGTTTTTATCTTTCTTTTAAGGATTTTTCAGTGCATCGTCAAGTCAATTTACTTTTTAAATTTCAGTGTGAATTTTTCACACCTCAGGATTAAGTGTAGAATTGTTACACTGCTCATTGGTGACGTTCTATCGGCGCTAGAACGGAGTTTGCCACGCTACTTTAGTATAACTTTATTATTTGAGTACAGCAGTAGTATCTTACCCATATCATAGCGCACAAGGATGCCGGATGTAACCCGGGGTTGTGTAAATCGCCTATTAGATCTATGCTCTGACATTAGGATAGTAGATACAAGTAAAACTGAGGTTATTCGTTCGATCAGCAACTTTTATTCAAGTCGGTGTGACCCATAGTTACATCCGTCCATTAATGTTGGACTAGGGTTTAAGCTAGAATCATTATTCGCTTCTTAATTACACCATTCTCACCCTATAGATGTCATGTTCTGGGTAAAATCCCGGGGGATTGCATGATTCATGACACGGGCACCCAGCACAGATCCACAGAGTAAGCGAGTTATCTATGGATTTTCCCGTCTCGTTTCAGTTCACCTCATTTTACTGCTCCTCCGAATCGGCGATTAAATAGAATCATGGATTGTGTACTACATTTCTGACCCGGGAAGATTTCATTGCGAGAAAGCTTGCAAATAATT
>NC_051395.1:17967312-17969812 GCF_015228065.2 Penaeus monodon | reverse complement strand
GACCTACAGTAGAAGTGCAATTCTGGATTTTCTCGAAATAGTATGAAAAGAAAAAACACATAACAAAACTGAAGAAATCTTTACAAAGTAGGCTGGTAAAAAGAGGAGACAGAGTTGAAAGGGACAAATAAGTGAGGATGAAGGCGAAGGGGGAGAGAATCGCGCGCGCACACACACACACACACACACACACACACACACACACACACACACACACACACACACACACACACACACACACACACACACACACACACACACACACACATACACACACACACACACACACCTGCGCTTGACGAACTCCTATTGTCTGACTGGCAACAGAGAGGGAGGGATGTTAAATGTTACAAGCCGGTTATTTATATAAATTTGCAGTTTTTAATATTAATATTTACTTTATTTTCGTCTTTTTTGGTGTGTTTTTATTTCCCAAAGATAAAGAAGAAAATAGGAGAGGGAGAAGTCAATAGCATCCACATGGACCTGGCTTAAACTAAAAACTGTCTCTGATAGATATGAGAGCAGATAAGGAAAACGACAACGGCAATCCACGAGAATTTGCTTGAACCATTTGTCGTCACAGAGAAAGAATGTATGTAACATATGAAATGATGCATTGTGCACTATCACTCGGCGCGGCTAGCAAAATTGCGGGCAAATTAGATACATCATCGATCTTTACGCTGACAGCAACAAACCCTATTAATGAAAAGCATTCAGTGTCTTGTTCTGCGTGAATGAGTAAAGTGTGTATATGTGTGAACGAAAGTGAGCGTGAAAATGAGAGTGAGCTTACACAGATAATGAATCATAAACACGAAGATGAACGTTTTATTTTAATAATAATGCCAAACATTACCATAGTATTATTACAAGTTTATCTCAACTAGCACATTGAATTCAACATCTAATGATATGCGACAGAATGTACACATTAGTGAATGGTGACATGAAAAATTATTTGCAAGCTTTCTCGCATGAATCTTCCCGGGTCAGAAAAGTAGTACACAATCCATGATTCTATTTAATCGCCGATTCGGAGGAGCAGTAAAATGAGGTGAACTGAACGAGACGGGAAAATCCATAGATAACTCGCTCTACTCTGTGGATCTGTGCTGGGTGCCCGTGTCATGAATCATGCAATCGCCTGGGATTTTACCCAGAACATGACATCTATAGGGTGAGAATGGTGTAATTAAGAAGCGAATAATGATTCTAGCTTAAACCCTAGTCCAACATTAATGGACGGATGTAACTATGGGTCACACCGACTGAATAAAGTTGCTGATCGAACGAATAACTCAGTTTTACTTGTATCTACTATCCTAATGTCAGAGCATAGATCTAATAGGCGATTTACACAACCCCGGGTTACATCCGGCATCCTTGTGCGCTATGATATGGGTAAGATACTACTGCTGTACTCAAATAATAAAGTTATACTAAAGTAGCGTGGCAAACTCCGTTCTAGCGCCGATAGAACGTCACCAATGAGCAGTGTACCATTCTACACTTAATCCTGAGGTGTGAAAAATTCACACTGAAATTTAAAAAGTAATTGACTTGACGATGCACTGAAAAATCCTTAAAAGAAAGATAAAAACATTGATTTTATTTTCGCTTGCTTCAGTCGTGATTTTCTCGTTCCTTCAGATACATAAAGTTGACACATGCTTCATGCACGTATATAGGATGTGCATAATTATATTTCTGTTACCACATGACTGGTGACCATGCGGATCCAAAGTCCCAAATAAAACCACCCGCTCAGCGAGGCGGAGGTCACATTTTATATCTGATCTCCTTTGACCGGGAGTTCGTGTGAAGCACCCGACGCGGTAAGGTCAGCTCCGCCCTCTCTCTCCGGGTGAGCTGGCTGCGACCCACATACCGCCATAGCCATAGATAGACATGTCTCGTGTTATTATACTGAGTGTGTCAATTCTTAGAAATAAAGAGTCAAGCCGAATATCAGTATCAATACCCCTGCAAGCCAATTTAATTGGGTTCTATACCCGTTATAACGTATCATCTTCATGCTCAGGGTGATGAGAAGCGATGGTGTAGTATCCTATCCTGCTATTGAGGGAACTGATGCGGTTGGGAGTTGAGGTGGCTGCCCTCTCGGAGGTGAGAAGACCTAGCAAGATCAGTATGGGTGAGCACACCTACTACTGGTTATCATTTCCAGGGGGTAGCCAAAGCCATATCGATCTCAAGAAGGCATTTAACTCAATGCATCAATAATTGCTATGGGAGATCTGAGACATAGGGGAATAGCTACAGACTGGTAATGAAAGTGCTGTAAGTGTAGTGGAAGCCTGTCGAACTTACTTGTTAATTCAGGAATGAGGCAAGACTGTGTCCTTGTACCAACACTTTTAAACACCTCCATGGACTGGATAATGAGTAGAGCTACTAGCCAAAGCTAGTGGAGCAACACGGGCAAGATCAAGGTAACACCTTGACTTTGCCGACGATGTTGCTAACCTATCTG
>NC_051395.1:17946413-17951413 GCF_015228065.2 Penaeus monodon | reverse complement strand
ACAATCCGACTACAACTAAAATGACAACAACAAAGACAACAACAACAGCAACTACAACCATATACACGACTTTTACAATAAAAGTTACATTATTCAAAGAATCAGCAGCGCCTTTTCCATGTTTTGTGAACCTACGATATGTTCAGAGCAGTGCACGGGGAAGAGAGAGAAAAGCAGATAAAGGTAAGAGAATGAGAGAGAGAAAAAAATACACATTGTGACTAAAATGCTTCTCTTTTCCTTATGTCTTTGGTGTCTTTCGCCCTACATTTCAAGAGAGAGAGAGAGAGAGAGAGAGAGAGAGAGAGAAAGAAAGAAAGAAAAAGAAAGAAAGAAAGAAAAAAATATATATACATACGCATAAATATATATATATATATATACATATATATATATATATATATATATATATATATATTATATTTATATATATATATATATAATCAATATAAAATTTATATATATTATATATATGTTATATCAATTATATAGAGAGAGAGAGAGAGAGAGAGAGAGGAGAGAGAGAAGAAAGAAAAGAGAGAAGAGAGAAGAAGATGAGAGATACAACGCAAAAGTATATAGTAAATATATGATAATATATGATAAGTATAGTAGATAGAATAAATATATAGTATAGTAGATATTGATAATATGTAGATAATTGATAATGATAATAAGTAGAGAGAGAGATATGATAATATGAGAGATGAAGATATAATGAATATAATACATAATAATATATATATATATATATATATCTATATATATATATATATATAATATATATATATATATATATATATATAGAGAGAGAGAGAGAGAGAGAGAGAGAGAGAGAGAGAGAGAGAGAGAAGAGAGAAAGAGAGAGAAGAGAGAGAGAGAGAGAGAGAGAGAAATACATAAATACATACATAATATATATATATATATATATATATATAATATATATTATATATAGAGAGAGAGAGAGAGAGAGAGAGAGAGAGAGAGAGAGAGAGAGAGAGAAAGTGAGAGAGAAAGAGAGAGAAAGAGAAAGGCAGCAACAACAACGATAGCAACAGTAAACATCCACATAAAGATATACATATAAAAACAATAAAAATAAATACAGAAGTAAATTATAAAAAGAATCAAAGACGAATGGAGGAGAGAGAGAGAAAAAAAAAAACACTCAAAGACCTTCTTGCATTTCAAAAGCACATCAAAGTAACATCCTTTTTCTCCCCCTTCCCCCCCCTCCCCCCCACCTTTTCCTTATACATGCAACCTGATAACTAGGTCAGTCCCGCCATCAGGAAAGTAAAATATTCGTGCAACATCGGATAAAGGTTGCAGGGCTGTGCAATCTAGTCTGCGTTCCTTGCAACCTGCGATAGAGAGAGGGGGAGGTGAGGAGAGAGGGTGGGAGAGTAAAGAAAGGGGTTAGGAAAGGGAAGAGAGGATAAGAGAGAGGAAGTAAGGTAGGTAGGAAATGAGGGTAGGAGGGAGGGAGGGGAGGGAGGAGGAACGAGGGAGGGAGGGGGTTAGAAAGGTAAGGGCGTGGGGGAAGGAGGGGGAAGGGGGGAAGGGAGGGGGGGAGGGAAGATAGGAGAAAGGGTGTGTGTGAAAGATAGGAATTGATGGAAGGTAGGGAGGGAAGGAAGTAAGCGAAGGTGGGGGGAGGGGGAGAAGTAAGGGAGAGAGGTCAGGGAGTAAGGGAAGGGAGAGAAGGAGGGAGGTAAGGGAAGGAGGGGAGGGAGAGAGGGAGGAGGAGAGGGAGAGAGGGAGGAGGGGAGGGAGAGAGGGAGGAGGGGAGGGAGATGTTTGAAGGATTTAAGGAAGAGATGGGGGGGGGTGAGAGGGGGAGGAGAAGGGGACGTCGGTAGGAGAAGGAGAGAGTGGAGGGAAGGAGGAAGGATGGGAGGGAGGGAGGGAGGGAGAGAGGGAGTAGGTGGGGGAGGGGTGAAGTGGGTGGAGGGAAAGTGGAGCAAAGGTATGGCGCAGAAGGGAAGGAAGGGGAGAGATTGTAGGGAGAAAGGAAGAAATTCTCTCTCTCTCTCTCTCTCTCTCTCTTCTCTCTCTCTCTCTCTCTCTCTCTTTCTCTGTCTCTGTCTCTGTCTCTGTCTCTGTCTCTGTCTCTGTCTCTGTCTCTCTCTCTCTCTCTCTCTCTCTCTCTCTCTTTCTCTCTCTTCTCTCTCTCTCTCTCTCTCTCTCTCTCTCTCTCTCTCTCTCTCTCTCTCTCTCTCTCTCTCTCTTTTATGAAATTGATCCCGAGCGGATTAACATGAGGAAATCAAATATCAACGAATAAGAGAGTGAGAGAATGAGACATGGCGGAGCAAAGAGACGAAAGAGGGAATAATACGCTCAGGCAAGGTGAAGTTCAAGAGGGAGAGAGGGGGGGAGGGAGAGAGGGGGAGGGAACAAAAGGAAGAGGGAGTGGGAGTTGGTAGATATATAATGATACACACACACACACACACACGTATACACACACACACACACACACACACACACACACACACACACACACACACAAAAAAATAATATATATATCTTCTTCTTTTAACGGTAGGTTCATGTCTGAGCCGCCGTGGTCACAGCATGATACTTAATTGTAGTTTTCATGTTGTGATGCTCTTGGAGTGAGTGCGCGATAGGGTCCCCAGTTCCTTTCCACGGAGAGTGCCGGTGTTACCTTTTTAGGTAATCATTCTCTCTATTTTATCCGGGCTTGGGACCAGCACTGACTTGAGCTGGCTTGGCCACACAGTGGCTAGGTAGGCAATCGAGGTGAAGTTCCTTGCCCAAGGGAACAACGCGCCGGCCGGTGACTCGAACCCTCGAACTCAGATTGCCGTCGTGACAGTCTTGAGTCCGATGCTCTAACCATTCGGCCACCGCATCCCCACTATATATATATATATATATATATATATATATATATATATATATATATATATATATATATATATACACACATATGTATATGTATATGTATATATGTATATATATATACATACATATATACATACACACACACACACACACACACACACACACACATATATATAAATATATAAATACACATATATATATATATATATATATATATATATATATATGTATGTATGTATGTATGTATGTATGTATGTATGTATGTATGTATGTAAGTATGTATGTATGTATATGAGAAAAAGAGGGAGCAAGAGAACATCGAAAGAAAAGAGAGAAGAAGAAAGAGAAGAGAGAGGTAGTCGCGAAAATACTGAGGTCACTGACCTTCACAAGCTAATTCACCCGGATATTTTTCCTTTCGGATAAACGCCGCCGTTAGGTTTGGTAATAAGGGCCTTCACTACATTTGAATGGTCGTAATATCTTTTATAGATTTCGAATTTCTTTTTTTTTCTCTCGTACAGGCAAAGCGATTTTAACGGTCAATTTTCTGATATAGAACCAATAAAGATGATAGAGAGTATTTCGTTGAAAGCGTATTCAAAGGAGTATCATTCTTCCTTCCTTCGCCGCGTATACTGATCATCCCTTCCTCAGTAA
Organism: Penaeus monodon; assembly: GCF_015228065.2. Lineage (NCBI taxonomy): Eukaryota > Metazoa > Arthropoda > Malacostraca > Decapoda > Penaeidae > Penaeus > Penaeus monodon. The sequence continues at coordinate 17,947,876 of NC_051395.1, read as the reverse complement.
ATGAAAAAGAGATCAAGCTATTTCTAGAATCGCCCTAGAAAAAGACTTTACAGAATCTATAAATAACTTGCACATATATCAAAGTTGATATCAAAGTCACTATGCGTCGCGTATTGACAATATATGCTAAACTATAACCAGTAGCCTTTTAGTTTTTCATCAACTAAACAAGTAACGATGAAAACGTAATATAGACAATATACCATAAGCAATATAATGGTCAACTGAAAATTGTTCAAATGGTAAAAGGAGGTGTGGCGTGTTTGCATGGTGAACAAGCGTGACGTCACGGCTAAGGAGGGCTCAGTTCCGGGTCAAGATGGTGAGGTGGCGAAGAGGGCGACGGCAGACGGGTGGTGAGCTCCACACGCTCCATACGCTCCACACTACCCATACGAGGGCAGACCTAACCCTTGATAAGATAAGGCGAGGTTCCTGTCCCGCTCAACACTTGCGTTATACCTAAATTATACGGCCAACATTAATAGAAATAACTAAATGAACCAATTTCATTTATAAAAAACTTATATTTATGCTCCTATTTCCCATAAAAGGCAAAAATCAAGGTCGTCTCTTAAACAGAGCAAGAACTTCAAGACTTGACACCATGGAAGTTTTAGCAATTCTTACTACCGATTTGCCTGATTATCACCACGGCAACAAAGAGTTATTTTAAAATAGGAATGCATAATTTTCAGATATACTTATGAAAAAAAAATCGAAGTCGAAGACAAATGTTTAGCAAAACAACAACAAATAAATAAAAATAAAAATATATAAACGAAAATAAAATAAATAAAAATCACATCTGCTCCCATTACAAAATGTAATGTAGATCTTGTTATATATGATTAGTAAGTTTAATCATTATTTGTATTATTTCATTTAACGCGTACAAACATTGTACATTTACCAATGATACAAAAATGTATAATCATGATTATTTTTTATTATTTTTAGTATCAATATTATTTCATTACTGTTATTTTCCCCGCTGTCGTTATCATTAATGATATTACTTCATAATATTCCATAACTGATATATCTATATATATCTATATCTATATCTATATCTATCTATCTATCTATCTATCTATCTATCTATCCATCTATCTATCTATCTATCTATCTATCTATCTATCTATCTATCTATCTATCTATCTATCTATCTATCTATCTATATATATATATATATATATATATATATATATATATATTACAAGGTTACTTGACAACACTTTCTTGTGTTTTATACGTTTTTTTATTATTTATTTATTCATTTATTTATTTATCTTTTTTTTTATAATACTGTATTAGAATAAGCCTTGGCATAACAAGTCATATCTTTTACACAATGGAGCTTCGCAATGACACACACACACACACATATATATATATATCCATCTATATCTCTCTCTCTAACTCTATGTCTATTTCTCAGTCTATATCTATCTATCTTTCTA
>NC_051395.1:17913913-17918913 GCF_015228065.2 Penaeus monodon | reverse complement strand
TACACCTAATGACGCCATCGACACCCAATTCGCAGGCAATATCCAGGGGGCGGGGGCGCGTGTACCCAGCGACCCCTTCAGATGGCCGGACTCCATGACCCTTGGGAAAAGCTGCTCAATTTAGAGTAAAGTCCGAAAGTTTTATTCGTTTCTGAAATAATTGGGCCTTTTACGAGAATACGTGTGTTTAGGAAATATTGGACGTCGTCTGTAATGGTATATTTATGTTAATGGTTATTTCTATCTATTTTTTTTTCGAAGGATGTGGTGTTTGAAAGCGCGTGCACGCGCGCACACATACACACATGCACACACACCTATATATGTGTATCTATATATAGATCTCATTCACTGTTTTAATGATATATACAAAGATATACAATCACAAAGTGATTTAGTAATTCAACTCTTCTCTGAAGTGTTGTTAATCTGTCATAATTATTTTGATCTTCAGTTTTAATGAGCAACGTGTTTCTGGCGCTGGGAGTTCAGGAGAAAAAAATGATTCTTTCATTCATTCCGACGCTGACGCCACATCAGCTATGTGACTGAGAGGCAAATGGAAAGATTCTTTCTCTCTCTCTCTCTCTCTCTCTCTCTCTCTCTCTCTCTCTCTCTCTCTCTCTCTCTCTCTCTCTCTCTCTCTCTCTCCCTCTCTCTCTCTCTCTCTCTCTCTCTCTCCTTCTCTCTCTCTCTTTGTGTGTGTGTTTTGTGTGTTTGTGTGTGTGTGTTGTGTCCGCGTGTTGTGGGCGCGCTGCGTGTGTGTGTGTGTTGTGTGTGGTGTGTGTGTGTGGTGTGTGTGTGTGTGGTGTGTGTGTGTGTGGTGTGTGTGGTGTGTGTGTGTGTGTGTGGGTGGTGGGGTGTGTGGGGTGTGTGTGTGTGTGTGGGTGTTGCGTGTGTGTGTGTGTGTGTGTGTTTTTGTGTGGGGTGTGTGTGTGTGTGTGTGGGGTGTGTGTGTGTGTGTGTGTGTGTGTGTGTGTGTGTAGACCGCAGAACGTATGTGTGTGCTTACACGGATAATTATATTCACGATAAGGATAAAACTGGTTATTATTACTGACGATAGGAGTAATGATACCAATAGTAATGATAAATATACTGCTCCTACTACTAATTGTAATACTACTTTTACTACTAATATTACAACTTCTGCTATTGATATCACTACTTCTACTGTTACTAGTAATGTTGTGATGAAAAAAGTGTATTGCGCCATCATTACACTAATAATAACATTACCAACAGCAAAAATCGCTGTAACAACATTTACTAACACAACAATAACAACAACAACAACAACGACACAGACACTCATTGTCGTTAAAGAGGGCCATCAAAGCAGAGTGGACCGGCCATGGCCTCCTGGCACCCCGAGGCACTGTGCCATGTCTCTCGGACGTCGAAAATGTGGGTCAGGGAAATCTGATTCAATATATTGGGTGATCGATCTTGATTTTACCTTGTTTATTTTTTTTCTCTTTTTGTTTCGTTTTGTTTTGCTCTGGCGTTCGTTCAGGGTGTTTTTTTTTTGTTTTTTTTTTTTCTTTTCTTTTTCTCTTTGTTTCTTCTTTTTTTTTTTTCTTTTCGCTTGAACTTTGTTATCCATTTATTTGGTTTTTGTTGTTTGCGTTGGTTCAGTGTTTTGTTGTTGTTATTGTTCTCATATTTTTTTTGTTGTATTTTTTTTTTTTTTTAGTGAGAACTTGTATGATGATTTGTTAATTATATGTATATATATGATTAATAGTGACAATATAATAGAATATAAAATATGATATAATAATAATATATATAATAAATAATAATATGATAATATTATTATGGTATAATAATAATGTAATAAAAAATAATAACAATAATTGTAATAATTATAAAGATAATAATGATATATTGTAATAATAATAATGATGATAATATACAATAATAATAATAATAATAATAATAATGAGAGGAACAACAACAAAAAAAAAGAAAATGGCAAATTTCCATTAAATCTATTTTTTTCCTCCTAATTTCGGCGCCAAAATTAGGAGGAAAAACTAGGTAAATAAAATCCATTCTCGGAAACCGACGTTCGTCATCTTCACCAGCCAGTTGCTCTTTCCTTGTCTGAGAGAATCGAGGTTCTTCGAAGGACTTGGTGTCAATTCCTCACTTTTTTTTATGTTTGTCTGTCTATTTCTCTCTCTCTGTCTGTCTGTCTGTCTCTGTCTCTCTCTCTCTTTCTCTTTCTCTTCTCTCTCTGTCTTTCTCTCTCTCTCTCTCTCTCACTCTCTCTCTCTCTCACACACACACACACACACACACACACACACACACACACACACACACACACACACACACACACACACACACACACACACAACAAACAAACAAACACACACACACACAACCCACACAAACACGAAAACACATTTCATAATCCAAAAATATGGAAATTACTGTTCTCATGTTATCAGGTCACGAGCATCTTACCGGGATTCCCTCATAACACGCTAGGCTTAAGAGTGTGATTAGTGTCAAGGAGGGATGAAGCTATAATATAGTTTCTATTACAGTTAAGCCGTTAAGTGTATTGGTAATCTTAAAGGCTGAAATGATACACAGCCATAGAGGTAAAGGGAACGGCATTGTAGGACCTGTCTGCTTATCAAGCGGTAAAAATTAAATATCAGTAATAATGCATATAATAATTACGATGATGATAGTGATACTAATGCAAATGCTAATACCACTACTATTGTTACCTCTATCACCATTTCTGTAACAACAACAACAACAACAACTTCTACTACTATTACTACAACAACAACAACATCTACTATTACTACTACTACATCATTTGATACTATATCTACTACTACTACATCTACGACAACTATTACTACTACTATTACTATCACTGATAATGCACTAGTAATGATAAGCATAATGATGGTAATGACAATAATGATAACAATAACAAAGGGTAATATTGATCATAATAATGCCAGTAAAAACGACAGTGATAATAATTAAAACAACAACAATAATTACAGTAACAGTGATAAAAAAATGATGACGATGATGATAATGATTCTGGTGATAATGATGATAATAAGGATGATTATGATGATAATGATTCTGGTGATAATGACGATGATAATAATAAGGATGATTATGATGATGATAATAAGGATGATGATGATGATGAATATGATGATGATGATAATAATAATAATATAACTGATAATGATGAACGATATGATGATATGATATGAATTGTATGATATGAAATGATAACGATAATGATAATGATAATTATATAGAATTTAGATATTGCACACATTCCATTTGAAAAGAATGTTTTGGTGCCGTACATTTAACACACCCATAAAAGTTTCTACTTTGAAGTGGCAATTAAAAAATATGTACCTTTGAGAGGGGAGAGAGAGAGAGAGAGAGAGAGAGAGAGAGAGAGAGAGAGAGAGAGAGAGAGAGAGAGAGAGAGAGAGAGAGAGAGAGAGAGAGAGAATGAGAGAGAGGGAGTGAGATATAGATAGATAGATAGATAGATAGACAGATAAATAGAGAAAAAGAGAGAGAGAGGTAGGGGGGCTTTTTATTTGATAAAGATAGATAGATAGATAGATAGATAGATAGATAGAGAGAGAGAGAGAGAGAGAGAGAGAGAGAGAGAGAGAGAAGGGGGGGGGGATAAAGACAGAAAGGAAGAAAGCTGGAAAGATAGACAAAAGGCAAACAGACAGACAGACAGGCTAACAGGCAGACAAAGAGAACAGACAGATAGATAGTCAGATAGATAGATAGACGGCGAAAATACGAGTGATATATGAAGCATAGTCACTATACCATAAATAACTACACCCTCCGTGTTACAAAAACAAACAAATAAGCAAATAAATAAAAAAAAAAAAATCATGGAAAGAGATAAAGAAAATTAAATCAGTACAAATGTGACGACGATGAATAATTCAAAGATGCAATTCCCGCGGCAGGAGAGCGAATTGACGCGACACTCTGGTCACCATTTTGATCGCAGTTCCATCTTCCTCCCCTGCTCTTCTCCCCTCGAGCTTGTGTTGTCGGTCTGTCTCTCTCTCTCTCTCTCTCTCTCTTTCTTTTTCTTTTCTCTCTCTCTCTCTTTCTATCTCTCTCTCTCTCTCTCTCTTCTCTCTCTCTCTCTCTCTCTCTCTCTCTCTCTCTCTCTCTCTCTCTCTCTCTCTCTCTCTCTCTCTCTCTCTCTCTCTCTCTCTCTCTCTCTCTCTCTCTCTCTCTCTCTCTCTCTCTCTCTCTCTGCCTCCCTCGCTTGTGTGTGTGTGCGTTTCCGTTGCTCTCGTCCTTCTCTTTTATCCTCATTCTCTTATCGTCACCTATCTATTCCTACTATATTTTTCCTTCTCTCTCGTCCTTACCATTTTCTTCATTCCCTCATCTTTCATACCTATTCCTTCTATCTTTCTCTCTCTCTCTCTCCCCCATTTCCCTTTCTCCCCATTCTCAATTTACTTCCCGTTCTTCCTTCTCCCACCCTTTCTTCCGTCTTTCTCCTCCTCCTCCTCTCTTCTCACCCTCTTCACTCCCTCTACCAACGTGCACAACCCGGATCTAACATGTAAACACGGGGGTAGTTAAAAGCAGTGGTGTTGAGAGCCGTCGCCAACATTCCACTAGATCGTTAGCATTTTAGACTTCTTTCATTAGCATAAACATCAGATTTATCGATAATACCTGCGTGTGAGTTTTTGTTGTTGTTGTTGTTTAAGAAATGGGTGCTGGTAATGTTACTGAATTGGGATTTTTTTTCTTTTGTGTGTCTTGTCGTTCTGTTTATTTATTATTTTTTTCTTTCTTCTTATCCCTACTTATTTCTTCTTCCCTTCCCCTATTTATTTATTTATTTATATATTTATTAATTTGGGGGGATTTTTTTCCTCGATATATATATATATATATATATATATATATATATATATATATATATATATATATATAAAGAG
>NC_051395.1:17881413-17886413 GCF_015228065.2 Penaeus monodon | reverse complement strand
GAGGTAAAAACTTTGTGTAACATGACAATATATTTCTTCAACTTGTCTGTAATTTAATACGGGGCCATTTCCTGTACTTTCACATTGCATTGTAATTGCATGAAGGATTACCACCGTATGAACATTAAGCACAATCCTTTCTGCACGAAAGACTTTGAGAGTTTGAAATCCATTTGAAAAAAATGAGGTTTCTGTCCCTGTTTTTTTTTTTTTTTTTCTTTTTTTTCTTCTTTTTATTTTGGTGTAATGGGTCGGCGTAATTTGGACATTTGGACATTGACATTTCTAGACACACATACTCTCTCTCTCTCTCTCTCTCTCTCTCTCTCTCTCACCGACATATATTACTATAAACTTAAATTCCAATATATCCACGTACGTGCAAATCATGATAAACATCTTGGTTAAATACATATCCCTCAGATGAAATACTGAGAATTTGTATCAACAGCGCAGATTTTTCAAAAAACAAAAACTGGTATGTATTTGGTGTGTGTGTCTGTGTGTGTGTGTGTGTGTGTGTGTGTGTGTGTGTGTGTGTGTGTGTGTGTGTGTGTGTGTGTGTGTGTGTGTGTGGGTGTGTGTGTGTGTGTGGTGTGTGTGTGTGTGTGAGTGTGTCTGTGTGTGTGTATGTGTGTGTGTGTGTATGTAAGTGTGAATGTGTGTGTGTGTGTGTGTGTGTGTGCGTGTGTGCGTGTGTGTGTGCGTGTGAGCGTGTGTGTATGTGTTGTTTTGGGTGATTTTCTTTACTAGGAAACGGAATTAAAAAAAACAAAACAAAAAAAAAACGGACATATCCATGGAGATGAAGCACACAGATCGCATTGAAAAATACGATTTAGCTTCATCATAAATTCTTATTCATATATGTATATATTAATATTCAAATGGCGCAGACAAAAATGGACAAAAACGCAAGGACGAGCGGACAAACAATATTCACACAAAGCATAAACAAAAGACGAAATAAATGATAAGCAACTAAACAAACAAAAAACAATAAAAAAAAATCACGCTCAAAATCGGCGGGACAATTAGCAGAAGACGTCTCAGGGAAACCAAAGTCAGGGTCAGCCTCGCCAGACAATTAACAACGTGAGGAAGCGGACACGTGGCCCGTGGAAGAAACTATTGACAAGCTCATAATTGTCTACAACTTCTAGTTCAATTACCGAATGACCTTCTACATTAGGGTTCTTCGAACTTTTTTCATCTCGGCCATGTTTGATTTTGTTTACTCCTTTCATGACCCACATGTCCATTCTGTCGTACTTTTCTCTTAAGCCAGTATCAATATATATATATATATATATATATATATATATATATATATATATATATATATATATATATATATATACACACCCACACCACACACCCACACACACACACACACACAACACACACACACACACACACAAATAAACACAAACAAACACACATATACATACACACACACATACAAGCACACACACACACACACACACACACACACACACACACACACACACACACACTCACACACACATACGCTTATATCATCATCATGATCGTCATCATCATTATTATTATTATTATTATTATTATTATTATTATGTTGCAGCTCATTGAGGATGAGCTCGCGACCCTTAGTTTGAAAAACCCTGGTCTACATATCTAAATAGAGTGTGTTATCATATATGGAAACAAACCGTAGGCTTTATAACCGTTAGGCCAGTGATTATTATCGTAGAAGGAATATTGCAGGTTATACAGTGTATGAGTTATAGAATAGCCCCCAAAAGAGAGATGACGACATAAGCTCACAGGACATCGGCTCTGGCAGGTTCGACGGCAGAGAGGCAATCGATCAAGACGGCGGTTCCCTTCAGTGCATTGGGCTCTTGCGTAAGCCAATGGCGTCATCACAGAGGAGGCTGTAGTGTGGCAAGCCTGTCTTCGAATCTACGGGGCCCGTCTCCCTATTTCACGTCCCGTCTCTATGGCAACGGTGGCGCTAGGGATATGAATGAACCTATCATTATGGACAGTGATGACCATTGTATTGTATTGTTCGTATCTGATTTCCATTGTATAACTAAGAACGGTTCTTTTTTACATGCTGGTGAATATATTAATCAAAACTGAAATTTCCTAATGCGTATATTGTACTAGTTTTAATGCTGAATATTTACGCCAGAGGAGTTGATAAGGTCCAAAGGCAGTTTCCTCGGCACTCTTGACCCGAAAACAACATAAATAAAAGAGTCTGGATGTTCCTTCCGTTTTGTTTTTCTTTCCTTCTTTGCTTGTTTATGTTTATATATTTTCTATCTTGTATTTCTTCCTTTTGTGAAGATGTTTGTGAATATACATTGTTTGTGTACTGCTTGTACAATCTAAGTTTCCGACCAGGAATCAATAGATATTTTTGTTCATGCTTTATATCCATTTTCTATCTTTTATTACTTCCTTATATATAAATATCTGTGAATATATACTAATAATAACATAATAACCAATTCTTACGTGATCCATGTTCCGAAATACCACCTAATATATCTATTTTTGTCCCTATAAAGCGCGACCACAAATTTCAAGAAAATACCACTCTAAAACGTTGACACTGTACTTATCTCTTTTTTTTCCATTCTCTTTTTTGTTCTTATTTTTATGACAATAACAATAATGATTGTGGTAATAATAAGGATAATAATGATAATAATTTTAATAATGATAGTAATAATAATGATAATGAAAATAATAATAACAACAAAATAACGGCAATAATATTAACAATAATAATGATAATAATAACAGTGATGATGATGATAATAATAATAATCATAATGATGATAATACAATTGATAATAATGACAATGATGATGATGATAACAATTGTAATGACGATAATAATGATAATGATAATAATAATAGTGATGTTAATGATGATGATGAAGATATAATAATAATAAAAACAATAATAATTATAATGATGATAATAAAAGCAAAAACAATAACAATAGTAGTAGTAGTAGTACTAGTATATTATTATTAGTAGTAAAAATAATAATAATAATAACAATAATAACAATAATAATAATAATAATAATAATAATAATAATAATGATAAAAATAATAATGATGATGATAATATTATTGATAATGATACTACCACTGTTGCTATTACTACTACAACTACTAATGATAATGTTGACAATGATAATAATAATAATTGTTATTATCATTATCATAACAGAAATATTTAATGATAGTATTAATAATAACAATAAAGGAATATAAGAACACAGAAAGCAGCAAAGTCGGGAGAAATAAGAGGGACGAAAATATGAGAATATGTAGATGGAAAGAAGAAAACAAGCGAGAGAAAAGAAAGGGAGAAAGAGAAAGAAAAGGATTATGTTGAAAAAATAAATAAACAAAGTATATGTTGAGAAAAGAAAAAAAAGAAAATTATTGGCGGAAGGGAAAAGACGAATGACACGTGAAGAAAAGGGAATAATGAGAAAAAATGAAAAAAAAGGAAGAAAGGGATATAATGAGATGAAGTGCCATAAATGCAGGAAAATGAGGACTTGGACAGAAAAAAAGTGGAAGGAAGAGAGAGAGAGAGAGAGAGGAAGATTGGAATCAGGTCAACGTGAATGAACAATAATGAATAATAAAAGACGAAAGGAAATACAAGAGACAGGAAGACGATAATAATAAAAAAAAAAAAAAAAAAAAAATAAAAGAAAACGGACATTGTTAATAAGCTATTGATTTATATCGAAAGTGTGTTGTTCCCTCAAGATCGTCAAATTTTTTTCTTTCTTTTCCTCTCATATCGATATCCAAAAACACAAGCAAAAAGAAGAGTAGAGAGAGAGAGAGAGAGAGAGAGAGAGAGAGAGAGAGAGAGAGAGAGAGAGAGAGAGAGAGAGAGAAAGAATTAAATCTTCACCATTATCGTTAATCCAGTACATCAATCTAAACACCTAATGTTATTACCAATAATATAGACATTCTTATTTCACAATCAAAATACAGATCCCCTGTAATAAGCGTCATTTCGTAGAGTATGTATTAATTCTCCTGTCGACATTTTCTACTTTATTATTTCATAGTCGACTGCCCTCCTCTTCCTTCCTTCGCAAAGTGATTAAGGAGGAGAAGATATAAATAAGAAGAAAAGGTGGAATAGCGACAAAATCAATAACAACAGTAGTAAGAGCAGCAAGAGGAAAATAGAAGTAGCAAGGGAAGAAAAGGATGATGATGATGGCGATAATGATGATTATGATGATGATGGTGATTTATGATGATGATGATGACGATGATGGTGATGATAATGATACTGAAGATGAAGATCATCATTATTGTGATGAGGATGAGGATGGTGATCGTGATGCTGCTGCTGATGGTAATGATGATGATGATGATGATGATGATGATGATGATGATGATGATGATGATGATGATGATGGTGATGGTGATGTTGATGATGAAGGAAAAGAAGAAGAAAAAGAAAGAGTGGAAGAATAAGAGAGGTAAACACATGTCTTTTTATCTCTAATAAGGTCCCATCTGCAGAATCATCTTCCCATCCAGTTTGTATTTCGAAATACGAGAAAATATGGAAAAGGATTCCTTTATTTTCGAACCAGGAATAAAAAAAAAGAAAGTGTAATGCAATTTTCTATGTAATTTTGGTGCATACTAAGTTACCATTATTAGCACCATCAGTTTTATTCTTAACCATAATCCCTATTTTAGTCATAAAGCAAATGCGAGAGAGAGAGAGAGAGAGAGAGAGAGAGAGTGTGCGTGTGTGTGTGTGTGTGTGTGTGTGTGTGTGTGTGTGTGTGTGTGAGTGAGAGAGAGAGAGAGAAGAGAGAGAGAGAGGAGGGGAGAGAGAGAGAGAGAGAGAGAGAGAGAGAGAGAGAAAGAGACAGGGAGGTAGGAAGACAGGAAAAGAGAGAGAGAGAGAGAAGAGAGAGAGAGAGAGAAAAGAGAGAGAG
>NC_051395.1:17863913-17876413 GCF_015228065.2 Penaeus monodon | reverse complement strand
GGTGTAAGCATCTCGATAATCTCTTTACCAGCACGACGGCTGTGTTCTGTGGGGTTTGTCTTAGGAATTGCGTGTGCACGCAATTCTCCAAGTAGTGTATCAGTGTGGCGTTCGGCTCGCCGCAATGCATGCAACACCTCTCTTCACGTTCTATGGTTTGTATAATCTGCCATGCACAGTGGTAACCTAGGCGCATTCTGTGCAGAATGACTTCGGTACCTCTGTTGTTTATTTTAGAGAGTGCCAGTGGTTCATAGCCTGTGGCATCTGAGTACCAGCTGGCCGAAGGGGAATGTCTCGTTTCCTCTCTGTGAAGCTGCAGGAGGAAGGAGTTGGCCGCCACCGTACACTTCCTCCTAAGTAAATTTCGGCTCTGATGTATTATCATGGGATTTGGGGGCATACCCCGGCCGATTTCGGCTAATCTGTCAGCAAGCTCATTGCCTCTGATCCCTATATGGCTGGGAACCCAGTTTATGATAATTCTTCTACCCTGAGCAAGCATCCTTTGTGCTATTGTGCGGATGGTTGTCAGGAGGTAGATGTTGTCAGTGGGTGAGCGCTGCTGAAGACAGTCGACGGCTCCTTTGGAGTCTGTGTGTATGACCACGTGTCCTTTCCTCATGGACGCGTGTCTCAGTGCTCCCATGATAGCAACTGCCTCTGCCTGTAGCGAGGAGGCGTTGTCTGTTACCCTCATGGATATTGTGGCATCCCTTGCTGCAAAGCCGGCGCCTGCAGTGTGGGTCAAGGGATCGACCGATCCGTCTGTGTAATATGTTCGGCTCCCTATTTTATTCAATTTCCTGAGAATACTTATATACAATGGACTGAGGACTTACGATTTTTTTTGACAATATAACTATGCAAATAAACAAATATTCGTCAGTAAAACATAAAAAGATAACATATTTTACAAAGTACACATACTAATATTTATGAGAAATAAATAAAAGTATACTAAAAATTCATGACTAGGCGATTTTCAGGGGAAACTATGATATAACTACAATTCAGGGGAGCCTACGATATTCATCATCATCAAGGGGCTAACGCCGACGGGGGCGCATGTCCGCATCCACCCTTCACTTCCAGCCACGAGGATCCCTCGAGGCGAGTCTCCAGGTAGGCCCACGGCCCATCTCTAATTCCTCGCGACAGGTCTCGTCGAGCTGCCCAAGCCATAATCTCCTGGGTCGTACCACAGGCCTCCTCCACTCAGGGTTGTCTCGCAGAGAGACAACCTGATGGGCAAGGTCGTCCACAGGGAAACGAGCTAGGTGCCCATATAGCCTGTGTTGCCAATCCCAGATTATGAAAGTAACAGGTCCCATGCCAGTGTAACCGTCGGTTGGACACGTGGTCCTGCCAACTGTACCCCATGATCCGGCGAAGAGACTTGTTACAAAAGGCATAAAGACGAGACTCCAAGACACTGGATAAAGTCCAGGTTTCACTTCCATAAAGCAAAACTGGCAGTATCAAGGCCTTGAAGACGCGTAGCTTGGTCCTTCTGCACAGGTACCGAAATCTCCAAATGCTCTTGTTGATCGAGTTCACGGCTCCTGTTGCCAGACCAATCCGTCTATTGACTTCTTGGTCTGACAGCCCAGAGATATGGACTACGCTACCAAGGTATGTAAAACTCTCTGTAACTTCAACGTCCTCGCCGCAAGCATGGATCAACTGAACGGGTTCCCCTAACAGGCCCCCAAAGTCCTGAATCTTGGTCTTGGTCCAGGAGACCTCTAGGCCTAAGGGCTTCGCCTCATTGTATCAAGAGGTTCGACAGACCCCTACCACATTTTACAGCACTTTCAGTACCCGTATAAAGGCTTGCTATTAGGCCAATAATCTGTGTCGGAATTCCCCTAAGAGTCAGGATCTCCCATAGCAATTCCCGATGCACCGAGTCAAACGCCTTTTGAGGTCGATGTAGGTTGCAAGCAACCCACGCCCAAACTCACGACGGCATACCACATTTACTCGAAGCGCTAGTATACGGTCTATTGTGGACTTGCCAGGAGTAAATCCAGATTGCTCCGGTCTCTGATGCCTCAGTAGGTGGTTGCGGATCCGTTTCAGAAGAATGTGGGCGAGAACTTTGCCTGGTATGCTGAGTGTAGTTGCTACAATCCCAATGATCCCCTTTCCCCTTCCAGAGAGGGATGGCCACGCCCCTCAGCAGGTCAGGGGGAATGGTACCTGACTACCAGATGGCAATCAGGACTGTATGCAGGCCCCGAGCCATAGGTTCACCCCCAGCCTTTAGCAGTTCAGCGGGGATATCACATATGCATGCAGCTTTCCCACTCTTCAGCTTGGAAATCGCCAGCCTAACTTCTGTTAGGGTAGGAGGTTCCTCGCTGATGGGTGGGTCTGGCACAGGCACTGTGACATCGCTTGCATCCAAGCTAACTGTTGGAGGGTCTACCTGGTACAACTGCTCAAGATACTCAGCCCAACGTTCACGAACCCCAACATGATCTGAGATGATCCGTCCATCCGCTGATCGGACTGCAGTCGTCTGTGGGGAGGGCTTAGAGTTTAGATATTACTAGAAATTAGGCTTAGATATTACTACAGTATTTATTAGAATCAACAGATTTGATAAAATTATTGAGTGGTTTTAGGCCATTTTACTTGTTATTTCATCTTAGTAATATATTCCGTTCAATGACACTTCAAATGGCATATTTTATCATCATTATCAATGTGCTATCTAAAACAATCCCAGAACACTAGGAGTGAGAGTCAGATAGGTGTATATATATACATATATATATATATATATATATATATATATATATATGGTTAAATATAGATAGATAGATAGATAGATAGATAGATAGATAGATAGGTAGATAGATAGAGAGAGAGCAAAGAAAAAGAGAACTAGAATAATTGACATATCTGAAAATAGAAACATGAGAAGAAAATCTGTTCATCATTACAATAATGTTAGCAATGGCGGATACAGAAGCGCCATGAAACAAAGGAGTGGGGTAGGGAGGTGTAGGGGGGTGGGGGGACGCACATCAAAATAGTAGGGGTCATAGAGGACGCGGTACCTTATGAATTTCTAAAACCTAAAACGGGTTGGGCACCACTTAAAAAGGGGAACACAGCTATTCTTGAATCTCACAAATAAATAAATAAATATATATATACACAAATGGATAAATAGATAAATAAATAAAGAAAACAAACGAATAAATAAACAAATGTCTAAATAAATAAATGAGCAAATGAATAAATAAATAAATGAAAAATAAATCCACCTAGCATGTGTTAATACACAGCCCCCTGGTGCTCCCCCTCCGTCCCCCGAGATAACATGACGCCTTTGAAGTGATAATAGACCCGTGCTGCATTTCCCTCGAGGTAATAAGAGCTAAACTACCGTAAACTTTCAGCATAATCTCGTCAGTATAGTTAGAGGTGTTAACCAAGTAGTTATGCATGAGTGTATTCTGCTAGTCTGTTATTATGCACCTACCAAAGGTCTTGGCTGAATTAATGTATTGATGGTGAAAATGATGATAACGATAACTGTGATGATGATAATGAGGATGATTATAAAAAAAAGTGGTAATAAGACCTTAGTAATCATAATAATAGGAATGATAATATTGAGGATAATGATGGTGGTCAAAGTGATAATGATGGTACGAAAATTGTTATAATAATGCCAACCATAATATGAAATTAATTACGCTGATAATAAAGGTAATATCAATAATTTTGATGTGAATGATAATGATAGGAACGCTATTGACAAGCATAAAACTAAAAGTTATGAAAACAATCGCTAAAACAATTTATGATAATGATAGTAACGGTAATGACAGAAAAATATATAGCAATAGCAGTACTGACAGAGGTAACAGCAACAGAAAATAATTATTATCATAAAAAAAATATATATATCATTGATAACTGTAATAGTGATATTGATAAAAAAAAAAAAGTAAATAAAAGCTGCTATACATCCCTCATGCGTACGAAGATTGCTACATTCTTCTTTTTATCCTTCCTTTTGTGAGTTCCCTCAAGATTTCATTGTCAACAAGACGAACATGTCTTATCTCGTTCAACGCGGTGATGTGGGACAAAGAGTGAGCTTATTTTCGGATTTGCCACAGAAACTAATTCGCACAATCTTCTGAAGACATATGTGGCGTAGTTTAGTCAGTGATACGCCACAGTAAGCTAATTCGCACAATTGTCTTGCAGACGTTTGCAAGACAGTGCAGTTGTGTTTGATACACTTGTCAAACGTTTCGAGCTCATTTTTGAACAATCAATTAACGGGACGATTTTTGTTTTGGGTTCGGAGGGTTTCGAAGCTTCATTCATGGCACGACTTTTGTCCTTGGCTGCACATCACAACTGCAACGTTTATGATAATTGCAAAAGTTTGTTTCTAGGTCGTGATTAAGTGATATTTGGGTTCAAATGATGATATAATAAGAAGTAATTATAAATTTAAGTAAACTTAGTTTAAAATAAGACCAGCTATATCTTTGTGCTCATAAGAAAATCGAGGATTTTACCAATATTTTTTTTTTTTTTTTTTTTTCAAACTACCAACTTTTACCTTATGTTTGTATAGGTATTTCACCACATTTATGAATGCATAAATAAAACAGTAAAGTGACATACTTGACATTTAAATCATAGTGCAATAACTTATTGTCGCGATTACTTCTTGCGATATTTTATAATTATGATAAATTATCTTTTTGCTTTTGTTGTTGTTTTACTGTAGATTTTGTTCTGATGATAATCATAATGCTAATGAGCCAAATTATTTTTCTTATATCAATTACTGTAATAGTATCATCATTATTTTCATCATTATCATTGTAGTTATTATCATCATTATATTTTATTATTATTATTATTATTATTATTACTGTTATCATATTAAAGGCATTACGATATTAGTTGTTTATGAGAAATATGATATATTTTCTATCCTCTAAGTGTATTCAAGGATGATTAATGTAGCGGCATCCCTTTGTCGTTTTGTGTTGTTTTGGCGGCGCATGCAAGTGTTGGAACGCGCTGTCTTTGTTCATTGTTTAGCAGTAAAATTTGCTAATTTGAGTGTCTTAGTGTGCATGGATTATAACAAACGTATCCAACAGAGATTAAGGTGTCGTGAGATAGTATTATTCTTGTTTTACATTGTTGGCATTTGTAGGAAATGCAACTGTACATATAGTTGTGTTGGATTTGACTTGTCCATGCTTTGGAACCTCAGCATGTCACCAATAATCACGTGGAGATGGCATTATGTATGTTAAAATTCTTGATGATTTTGATTTTATGAAATATATTGTGTTTCTTTGGAACCATGATGTGGCAGCTATATTTTTTCTTTATTTGAACATTTTCAGGTGCTGGTTGTATTATTACATTTCTCGAACGATTAATTGATTCTAAGGGTTTTATAGCGTTTGTTTTTCTCGGAACTAATGTTAATGGATACTTGCCTGGTTTATGTATAAGCAGGTTAAAAGTCTGAACTCTTTTTCTTTTGTCAGTTCCTTAGCATGTGATTTTTTAAAAATTATTATTTTTATTATTACTATTTTTCTAATAATCTATATTTCAGATTGAATCAACAATAAAGGTTTCACAACAGTTGTATCGTATTACTGGTGAACCAATTATCATTTTCATTATTGTTATTATCATCATCCCCCTTATTATTGTCACCATTTTTACTATCCTTGTGACACTACTACAGGAACTAATAATACTTTTATTATCATTAACATTATTACCATTATCATCATTATACTTCTTATTCTTGTTATTTTTTTCCTATTATTGCTGTTCTCCTCTTTCTTCCCGTTCTTTATTATTATTATTATTATTATTATTATTATTATTGTTGTTGTTGTTGTTGTTGTTGTTGTTGATGTTGTTATTATTATTATCATTATTATAATTGTTATTGTTATGATGATGATGATTGCTATTATTATTATTATTATCATTTTTTTTCTTTTCTTTGTCTTTTCAAAAGAAAAAAAGGGAAAAAATAGATCAAGTATTAAACGAATGTAATCCAAATGTTTAAAGTTAATGAAATGGCTACTTATGGTTTAGCTAAATGTAAAGCAATTATAACATCAAAAATGCTTTGTTAGCGAGAGACAGAAGGGTAGCAGGGGATTTATTCTTTATGCTATTGCCTTGCAAGGACTGAAACGGACTAGAGTAAAAGGCAACGAACTTAAACTATTGATGATGCATATTGCGCGTCCGTGTTTACTAACTCGATGGCACCATAAAGTCGCAAAAAAAAGCAAAGAATGAAATAATTAAATTTTCTTAGTGGTCTTTGTATAACTAGGAAATGTCTGAGTAATCGAAATAACTCTTTGGGTCCTCTTTATAACCATTCAGTATATTATTAATTTACTTTCGAACAGGTTTACCCTTTTCACTTAATTTAACGTGAAGCTGATAACTCAGTTCATTTTCTTTATTTTATTTAATGAGAAAATAACAGCCACTATTCTAGAAACACTTGAGTGAATAATAAATATAAATAGATAAATAAAATAACACGGCATCTATCTTACCGCCTTTTCTCCATTCGAATCCGCTCTTGCACATACATACATTACGACGAAAACAGGTTACGGTCCTTCGCTCCGTTGTGGCCTTTGTGGGTTTCCGAGCACAGAAGGATTATAGAAACAAACAAACAAATAAACAAGCAGATATGTAGGAAGGCAAGAGAGAGACATACCAGGAACTCTCGATCTCAAACACAGCCGGGTTTCTATCGACGCAAGCACAAATACACGACACACTCATACGTACATACATACATACACACACACTGTCTTGCTCTCATTCTAACACTCGCTCCCCCTCCCCCCACACACACACAAACACACACACACAAACACACACACACACACACACACAAACACACACACACACACACACACACCCTTCTCTCTCTCTCTCTCTCTCTCTCTCTCTCTCTCTCTCTCTCTCTTTCACTCACTCCCCTCACACACACTTCCCCTCCTCCTCCACCCCTTCCTCTCTTCCACGCACACGCACACTCTTCCCTCCTCTTCGGTTCTCGGATTCTGACGGGGGTAACGTGAGATATGTTCGAGTAAGAGGCTTAGGACCTTTGAAATCCGGGGCAGAGGGGAAAAGATCGCCTTATGTCACAACTTGCGAAATCTACTTGTACCGCGTGACCTGTGTTCCTTGGTGTTTGTTCTTGAAAAAGAAAAAGGGAAAAATAATAGCGTGTGTGTGTGTGTGTGTGTGTGTGTGTGTGTGTGTGTGTGTGTTTTCTTGATCTGTCATTAGATATTTTTTTCTTAATTAGTTAGCTGTAGACAATATATTTTTTTAATTTATTATTTTTTTAATTTTTGATTGGCTGTATTTTTTATTTTTTTTATTAGCTGTAGATTTTTTTTTCATTGATCATTACCTGTATATATATATATATATTATATATATTATATATATATATATATATATATATATATATATGTATATATGTATGTATATATATATATGATGTATATGTAGTATATATATAGTATATATATATATATATATATATATATATATATATATATATATATATATATATATATAATTTATGTTTCCGTTGCATATATTTTTCTTTTACACTGTGGTTTGCTGGTTAACGCAAGCAGCTCGGTAGATCTTTTACTCACATTCTGGTCTTATGTAAATTGTGTACAGCATAAAGATCTTTTTAGGGTCCTTTTTATGTCAGAGCGTGATGCTTATTGAGCTTGTGCAGCATTGTCCGTTTCAGCATCAGAATAGAAACGAGAAGACTGTGCGACAGACTATTATTTTCTTTTATCCTGTCGTTTTCCTAGATTTTGTTTTTCGTGTTTACGGCAAGGGAGTAAGGAAGGGAGAAAAAAACGCAAACGAAAACAGGAAAAGAGTTCATAAAAGCAAACGAAAGCAGAATAAAGAGGGAAAAGCGAGGTAGGGGTAAGAAATATCAGTGATAAAGTTCAGAAATGCAAATATGTGAATAAGAGAGAGAGAGAAAGGAAAAGAGAGGAGCTGAAGCCAACCTTTTTCTCTCTTGCAATGTACCAAGAAGAAGAAGAAGAAGCAGAAGGAGAAGAAGAAGAAGAAGAAGAGGAAAATAATTCGGCATTGTACCAAGAAGAAGAAAACAATGATAAGTCAACGAATAAAGTAAAAAAAAAAAAAAAAAAATCATACCTCATACAATCCAGAAGAAGGAGAAGAAAACAAAACAAAATAAATAATTCAAGTAAACAACTATATAGAGAATATAACACAGTTTCCTTCAGTCGTAATTTACAAAATCCAGTGACTTCTTTACGTTTTATTAATAGAACCTCTCATTGTAAAGAACTAGCTAAGGAATAATAAAGATAAGAGGACGAAGCAGAAGCTGTAATACTGGAAGAAGAATTAGAGAAAAAAAGGAAGAAGAGAGAGACAAAGAAAAAAAAATCGCAAGAAGGTTAACATAAACGATGAGGAATAACAAAAACGATAATGAAAAGGAAATCAGCTCAGGTAATAACGATAAAAGAGAAGGAAGAAAGATAAATAGGAATAAGAATAAGATGAAAAGAAGAAGAAGAAGAAAACAGCAATGAAGATAAAAAGATCATGATAAAGAGAAAAGAAAAGGAAAGGAAGAACAAAAGAAAGATAAAGAAGGAGCAGAAAGGAAAAAAGGAAATGATTCCTACCTTTTACTCTCCTTAAGAAAGAATAAGAATAAAGAGAACATCGCTAATAAGGAAGAAGGAGAAGAAGAAGAAGAAAAAGAAAAAATATAGAGTATGAAGATAGAAGAAGAAGACGATGAAGAAGAAAACGATGATGAAGAGGGAAATTATATGAATAAGGGGAGAGGGACCGAACCTCCCTCTCACTTTTTCCTCTTCCTTCGCACGGAGAAAGAATAACAAAAAAACATGGAGATAACGATAAAAACTAAAAAACATAAAAGAAATGTTCGTTGATAAAAACGAAAACGAAGAAGAAGGCGAAGAAGAAGAGCAGTTAACTTCTTAAGGGGAAATGAAGATCCTTTGTCTCTTTCTTTCCTCTCTCTTTCCTTTCTTCACTCTCTTCTATCCCATCTTTCCTTAGCTTCTCTTTCCTCTCCCCTCTCTTCCTTCTCCACTATTTTCCCTTCGCATCTCCTCTCCCCTATTCTCCCTCCGCACCTCTCTTTCCTCTCCCTTCCCCTCGCTTTCGTCTTCCCTATACTACCTTTCCCCCACCCTTCCTCCCCCTCTCTTTCCTCTCTCCCTCATTCTTTCCTCTCCCCCCATTCTTTCCTCTCCCTTCTCCCCTTCCCCTCTCCCTTCTCCCGTTCCCCTATCCTTCCTTCCCTCTCTCCCCTCTCCCGTTCCCTTATCCTTCCTTCCCCTCTCTCCCCTTTCCCGTTCCCCTCTCTTTCCTTCCGCTTCTCTTCCTTCTCCCCTCTCCCCCCTTCGCATCTCTCCCAAGGCCGATCCTCTTAGAGCCTCCCTTCGCACAGCCTCTCAAGACAGGGTCGGAATTACTAGGAGATCCAAGCAGCCGCACTGCGAGAGGGGCTTCGGGGAAATGGCAAAAGGAAATGTTAGGGGAGAGGAAAAGGCGAGGGTAGAGAGAGAGAGAGGGGGGGGGAGAGGATATGGTGGAGAACGATTAAGGATGTGATATAGGGTATGTTGATATTAACTGTCTAGCTGTATATATATATATATATCAATGGCCCCGTTCAGTGACTGTCATCTTGTCAGGCCCAGTTATTACTAGTTGTGAATGGCGTAATGGCGTCAATAGCTTTGAGGCAAGAACACTGTATGGAAAGATTCCAATATGGTGACTGATAATTATATGTAGATTCTGTAGGTGAGATGAAATTCAATTTAATACGAAGTCAAAATATTCATATTGCTCTATGGCCCCCATGCTGGGAATCCCAGATTTACGTACACAGAAAAAGTAAAATATAATACATACATACATACATACATACATGCATACATACATGCATACATGCATGCATACATGCATACACACAAACATACATACATATATATACATACACACCTACACACACACACACACACACACACACACACACACACACACACACACACACACACACACACACACACACACACACACGCACACACACACACACATACATACATACAAACACACACACACACACAAACACACATACATACATACATACATACATACATACATACATACATATATATACATACATATATATATATATAATTGTATATATATATGTATGTATATATACATATCTATCTATCTATTTATCTATCTATCTATCTATCTATATTTATATATATGTATGTATGTGTGTTTGTGTGTGTGTGTATGTATACACACACACACACACACACACACACACACACACACACACACATATACATGTATATATATATATATATATATATATATATATATATATATATATATATATATATATATATAATGTATATTATATATATATATATATATATATATATATATATATATATATATATATATATATATATATATATATATATATATATGAAAGGTAAAACACTCTTCCGTGTTGATACTATGGTAGAAAAATCTACAATGCAAAAACTAAATTTCATGAAAATGAGACTACAGTTTTGAAATTCACCTGGATTCCATCAACAGGAGAAAAGCCGCTGTTCGAGTTGAAATTAGGCAGCAGCTTTATTAAGAAGGATTCCACCAAACTGCGGGCGCGGATATCAGCGGAAGGAAAGAGAATTCGCGCCGCTGACCAGTCCAACTGATGGTCTGTGTCCCTCTAATGGCAAAGGAGGGCGTTCTGGTTGTGTCCTCTGGGTACAGCGTACTTATGTTGAGACAGACGTTCAGTGAGACAGGCGTCTGTCTCGCCAAAGTATTGCTTATCACAAAAGGCTCAAGAAACAGCATTTGTGCCCACTTTCGAGGTAGAGGGAGAACTGGTATGGACCAGGTGACGACGGAGAGTGTTCACCTGGCGAAAGATCAGCCTGCAGTTGAGAGAGTGAAGAGGGTTGAGAGAGTAGAGAGTTGAGAGAGTAGGGCAGGCTGGGGACGGGCAGGTGAGGAATCTCTCTAGGTGAGGAGTCGTGGTAGAAGATACGTCG
This sequence comes from Penaeus monodon, assembly GCF_015228065.2. Classification (NCBI taxonomy): domain Eukaryota; kingdom Metazoa; phylum Arthropoda; class Malacostraca; order Decapoda; family Penaeidae; genus Penaeus; species Penaeus monodon. Next base: position 17,865,197 of record NC_051395.1, on the reverse strand, counting down.
TGCCCTGGATAACGCAACGTCGAGAACATGACAAGGGTAGCCCATTTTCGAAAATGATTGACGCAGGAAGTCAATCTCTCCATCCAGGTACTGGGAGTCGCAGATGCGGAGGGCGCGGAGGAACAGCGAAGTGGCAACACCTCTCTTTACATGGAGAGGATGGTGTGAGAAGTGTATGTACATACCACTATGCATAGGCTTCCTGTATATGGAGAAGAACCGGTCAGCAGAGTGTCCAAGTTGTGTCCAAGAAAGGGAGCTTGTTGTCAACCTCCCATTCCACCTTAAAACGGATGGAAGGAGAGAGAGAGATCAGCTACGTTAGGATATCCGAGAACAGGGCAGGGTTATGAGGTCAGAGAGCAAAGACGTCGTCGACATACCTCAGCCAGACCGACGGACGAAGGGAGATGGAAGGGAGAAGCTCAGACTCGAAGAATTCCATGAACAGGTTTCCCAAGACTGCAGAGAAGGGGGAGTCCACGGCAACACCGAACGTCTGAGAGTAGAAGCGACTCTCAAAGGAAAAGGAATTAGACTCTACACACAGACGAATCAGCTGGAGGAAGACGTCGGTGTGCAAAGGGAGACGAGGAACCTCTGTGAGGAGCTTCTTATGAAGAAAAGCGAGGACATCATCAGGCGGGACCTTGGTGAACAGGGAGTCGACATCAAAGCTCATTATGATCGCCAGCGAGACTCACGGACGCGGGAGATGAAGTCCTGAGAGTGGTGGAGGTGAGCAGGAGAGAAGGTGCCAAGAAGGGGCGTGAGAGACTTCGCCGGCCAGACCGCAAGAGGGTGCACCACAGATCCCCGGGAGGAGATGATGGGGCGCAGAGGCACGGCAGGGTTATGGGATTTAGGAAACCCATAGAAATGAGGGAGTCGAGGGCTGATGGCCTTGAACCTCTGGCAGAGATTCGCCACCGGAAAACAGGCTGCTATCTCTTTCAGGTGACGGTGGAAGGTAGCAGCAATGCGTTCACGGGGGTCGCTGGTCAGGAGTACATGGGTTAAGGCGTCATCAACAAGTCCCAGGCTTTCTGCAGGTAGGAGTGACGGTCGAGGACCACCACTGAGTTGTCCTTGTCAGAAGGCAAATTGCTGACATCCTCCCTGCGCAGGCATTGAAGGGTCTCACGGTAACGCCTGGGAATGGAAGAGTTAAGATGGAGGAGAGGTTCGAGGGTCGGGATAAAAGCACCACGAAGTGTTGCTTCTCCTCTCTCTCTTTTATACCTCTCCTCTCCCCTTCCTCTTGTGTGTGTGTGTGTGTGTGTG
>NC_051395.1:17848913-17851413 GCF_015228065.2 Penaeus monodon | reverse complement strand
AATATTTAAACAATAATGAAAAGTGAACACAAAAAGTTACAAACAGAGAAAACCCAAACTTGACGAAAAAGTAAAAGAACGAACTATAAAACCATAAAAAATACTAAAACGGCGGGACACTCAGTTTTCATGTTAAAAACCTTAAATCCCCATCTTACCGCCATCAAAAACCTCGTCCTTACGACCAACAACAGGAAACACATACACAACGTCATTAGCTTCCGCCGGGTATACGTCAGCCGCTAAAGGACGTTTCCCAGACCAGGCTGCCCCACCTGTTTGTTTTCTTGCTCGTCCCCCGGGCTTTATATAGCCGACCCCCAGCAAGGATTTAATGAATGGGCTAGTAACTGGCCCGGGAACGAACGAATGAATCCCCCCTCCCTAGATGGTGTAACAGGCCCTTGAGTGTAAAATTACTTGCGCATCTCCATAAATTTACAAAAAAAAAACTTACACCCCTTAAAAGAAAAGGGTAAAAAATTGGGAATAAAAAATAATACAAGTTCTTTTCCCCAAGACTTAAAAAGTGCATAAAAGTAAATGGAAGAAAGAAGATGGTTTTATATTTAGTTTTAAAAGATTATAAAATTCATAAAGAATATATCAATAAAACAAAGAAAATATATAAAAAGGGGTAACACATTTGTATCCCTCGTGGATTGGCTTGGGGCATTCAGCAATTCCTGGGGAAACTCTGTTATTTCTGGGCTCCGGCTCAGGTCACTTCAAAATAAATATCAGTAATAGTAATGACCATCATAAAAAGAACGTTAACAGTGATAATACTGATAATTATAATAACAATGATAATAATGATGATGATAATAAGGACAATAATTACAATAAAGATGTTAATGGCCAACTAGCCAACTCTAGGGTCGATTTCGCCAGAATTGACATCATCCTCGGTCGCCACGTGGTTGAGGCCATACCTCGACCAGGTCACAGGCCTGCTGCTTCTATAACGGAGCTACGCGGTAGCTCCGTGGTAGTCCTGCGCCATTGTTGTGGTCTTGATACCTAACCAGCTGTGCGTATATATGTACAGAAGGCCCTCTTGGACACTACCGCTCGCCGACTCAACTAGTACAGCGGCTTCTAGTGTGTGCTGCGCCAGGCCCTATTTTGGATCTTCGGGTAGTTGCCGGGGTCCCGTTAGCCCTGGTTCCCGCAGATGACTTGAGGAGGAATAAATGATTTGGAGGAACCCTGTGATGCTGCCTTTTGTACTGGACGAGATTTCCCGGGCTCCGCTTCTACAGCGAAGCGGGCGCACTCGCTGTGTACCCGCGTAAGGCTGCCGCCTCGTCTGCCTCGCGCCTCGCCCTCTCGGCTGGAATGCGCCATCATTCGCAGTCCCCCCTGAATATCCTAGGCTATTCGTTCCACAAGCGGGCGTAAACAAGCGGGCCTTCACCCGCCTTTCATCATGTGATATTAATTTATTAACTACGTTTTTTTTTCAGGAATCGGGAGCGCACCTCTGCACACCCGCACGTAGCTGGTGCTTCGCCTGCTATTTGCGCCTCGCCCTCTCGGCTCGAGAGCGCCTTCATAAGCCGCGGCCAGCACCGCACGAACCGCCAGAGACTTTGTCCCTGTTTTCATTCTGTCTGTCCAGCCGCCGTGCGCCAACTACAGCTACGTCCAGCAGTTTTTTTCAATTATCATAGTCACCTACGGCTAAGTTCCGCAGCCCAATTTGTAAAAACAGAGTCTCCTGTAAGGCTCCATGGACAGTAAATGTGAACTTGGTTGTTTTATGACCATGGAACGTATTTCCAACCAAATCTCGTTACTTAGATGGCGTTGAAGTCGCCAAGATTAGGATAAAGACTGATTTATTTTCTAAATTCAATATAGTAAATAATAATGATAATAACAATGAGGATGATTCTGATAATAATGATAATAATAATATCAACAATAACAACAATAAAAGTGGTAACGGTCATAATGATAATAATAATAGTAATAATAATAATAATAATAATAATAATAATAATAATAATAATAGTAATAATAATAATAACAATAATAATAATAATTATTATTATTGTTCTTCTTCTTATTACTATTATTATTATAATAACAATAATAATAACAACAATAATAATAACAAAAACCACAACACCAACAATAAAAACAATGATATTAATAATGATAATAAGAGGAATAAGAATATGAATAAGAATAAGAATAAAAAACAATAATGATAATAGTAACTGTAATGATCATATCAATAATGATGATAATGATAATTATAACAGTGATGATAATACTAATAATGATAATGATAATGACAATGATGATGATGATGATAATAATAATAATAATAATAATAATAATAATAATAATAATAATAATAATAATAATAATAATAATAATAACAATAATAATAATAATAATAATAATAATAATAATAATAATAATAATAAATAATAATGATAATAATAATAATAATGATGATGATGAATGATGATGATGATGATGATGA
>NC_051395.1:17826413-17836413 GCF_015228065.2 Penaeus monodon | reverse complement strand
GCAGCAGCAGTAATGGTGATAACGACAATAGAAATAACAAAGATGCCAGTGAAAAAAATAATGACAATGATGATCATATTGAAGAAAATAGTGATAAGAAATGATAATAATTCATGGTCGTAATGATAAAAATCACAATTACCATCATCATTATACGGGTAGTAACAGTAAATATAATCTTGATGATATCTGATTGAAATAGAACGTGGAAAATATCTGTTACTTCTTATGAATTCATTTTCATTGTTAATTTCGACTGTTCAAAACCCGATGAACAGTTTCTATTTGAAATGGTTAATGTATACTGTTTATGCATCTGCTAACAGCTACCAAGTGTACATGCCTGGACTTAACGTGGTAATTGCTAAGTAATCACCTTGCTTATAACACCGAAAACAGCAATGTTATCTTTAGAAATAGTAATGATAATGATAAAGATGAAATCGTAATATTTACATCAATAACAAGGGAAGTCTTATCAGAACTCACACTGTTAATAATAATGGAAGTAACACCTTCATAACGGTAATAACAAAGAGTTGTAGTTATAATAAATAAATGATACTAACAGTAAAAAAAATCTTTTCTAATTAGATATAACTAATGAGAAGGAAAAATCATATGAAAATAAAATGCAGACACTGAGAATCTGCGAAGAAAGTGACCTGAATTCTAGATGTTAAAAGGGTCATATTCCCTCCTGGAAAGGTCACTCTTGATAACATCGTTGGCAGATTAACCAGGCAGACCGTATCTTACTTTAGTATTTAACCAAAGTGCATCACATGTCTTCGATCTGTGCTTGAAGACGGGCTACCTGCGCAATGATATCTTGGAACTTTTGCTCTTTGATGTTTAACCAATGATAATATCTGGTTTCTAAAACGAAAGTACTCTTTCACAGAAAAAAGAAACGACATTGGAAGGTATTTAAACTGACACCGTGACATGACCATCTCTTGAAATAAAATCGTATACCTGTGTCTGGCATTTGTATCTGTATCCATCCTTCTATTTGTCTCTCTCTCTATCTCTCTTTCTACTATCTATTTATCTGTTTTTTCTGTTGTCTATCTTTCTGTCCAGCTATCTGTTTTTCTGTTATTTGTCTATCTTTCTATCTCTGTGTCTATCTATTTATTTGTCTGTCTGTATGTCTATCTGTCTATTTATCTATCTGCCTATCAAAAAAAAAAAAAAAAAAAAAAAAAAAAAAAAAAAAAAAATATATATATATATATATATATATATATATATATTTATGTATCTACTTACCTATCACCTATCTGTCTATGTATCTATGTGTCTATCTATTCATATTAATACATCTATTTCTAGTTATTTATACACTGATTGATATATGTATCTATAAATCAATCAATCCATTTTTGTATGTATGTATATATGTCTGTATCTACCTATCTATCTGTATTTCAATATAGATATACAAACAGATATACATAGACAAACAGAGAATACAGACAAACACGCAGATCAACGCAACAATCAAATAAGAAACTGAAGACACAAACAGACAGATATAAACACAACAAACACACATCTCCATCAACCAATCGACTCATCCATCACGCTTCAATGTACCGATGCATCTCAACACCGGAACCTACCTGAGCCTGAGCGTGCAACATTGCAGAAAGGTTGGTGGATGTTGCAGCTCGTGCAGTTCCCCTTTACTTGTCCCGGACGCAAGCAAGGGAAACTCTAAAAGCTGATAAATATCATCTATATACCAAGCAGAAATGATAAATATTATCTGTATATCAAGTAGTTGGGAAAGTTATATCTATCCGTGACTGATAGATGTATGTATATATAATTGGGAATTATCTTTAATTCGGGGATGATAATTGTTACTCATATATAAAACAAGGGGTAAATCACAGGAGAAGCTGATATATCGTAATTATATATCAAACAGGCAGAAAATTATATTATCTTTCGAGCATGATTGAATTATTCAGAGGTGATAATTGTTACACAAAACAAGGGATAAATTACATTAAGAGCTGATAAACGTCATTTATGTATCGGAGGTGATAATGGTTATCTGTATATAAAGCAAGCGGGAGATTTATAAAACGCTGATAAATAACATCTGTTTATCGGGTGGGCTGGGGATTATATTTATTCGCGGCCGATAAATATTTCCAATCTATAAAGCAAGAGGGAATTGCATTCATTAGAATGATAACTGTTACCCGTGTATAAGGCAAACGGGGAATTATATATATAATCGGAAATGAAATATATCGTCTACATATCAAGCAAGTGGAAAATCACATTAAAGCTAAGGTGATCAATGTTATCTATGCAATAAAGGCTATTTATAAATACATACGGGGTAAATTATAGTAAAAGGCAATACATATTATCTATATGATTATTAAATCATGGATGACAAATATTATATATCTATAAAGCAAGTGGGAATTATATATATTCGATGTTAAGTGTCATCTGTGTACAAAGAAGTAGGGATTGGTTATCTATGCATAAAGCATCTATTCAAAACAGATAAATGCAATCTTTACATAAAGCAATCGGGGAAATATATCTATTCGAAGTACACTAATGTTATTTGTATATGTATGTATGTATGTATAAAAAACAAGAGAATTATCATTTTCATTCGAAACCGAGAGGCGTTATCCATATATGAAGCTATTATTGCGATTATATTACTTATACAATGATTATAAATATTTCAGGAAGAATATTCGAAATCATTGGTTTTATTCTCAATATTTTCCACGACTCCTTGTAATCTACAACTTTTAGGGAACTGCAATAGTACTTTACAATTTCGTAATATCCAATCGCAGCTAAATAATTTAGATCATCACAAATATCCATTCTTCTCTGTTCCGTAAGAAAGCGATACACACGGGTACATTTCCTTTCTATCCCAACACACAAACACGAACACATACACACACACACACACACACACACACACACACACACACACACACACACACACACACACACACACACACACACACACACACACACACACACACAACACATACACATTACATACCACATTAGCAATACACACGACACATACACGACAAAAATACACAAATTAAGGAAGAAGCTTATGTATATATATATATTTTTTTTCATGTGTGAGCCAACAGCATATACTTATTAGATTTACATACCTTGTTTTAGAATTAAATAATGAACTATATAATACTAACGACCGAAGTGAACAAATACAAGATTAAGAAATAAGATATTTTTTTGGTGTGGCACAAAGACAGGTTGACCATTTCTTAATAGATTTGAAACATTGTGCATTTTGATTTCAAATTAAAAGATAACTGATGATTAAATAGCACTAAAAACATAAAATGAATAGAAAAAATGAAACAGCAAAACAACACAACAGTAATTAGAATATACTAAGATCAATAGTTTATACATTAGTCTAGTCTGCAATTTTCAAAGTAAACATTATTAAAAGTACTCTAAAATAATATTCTCCACACACAACACCAATAACAATATACTAAATACATTGTTACCCCTACTCTATCAAGATCATGAAGACTATCAATGAGGGTTCTACATTTCCGCCGTACATATAAAATTGGTACATACGTGCTACACTTTCTTCCGCGTAAATTCCACACTTTCTAAGACTCCAACCCTATTCATAGGGACGGAGTCATATATTAATACCTGCACCTCGCTTATGAGCGTCGGAGCGCCTCTGGCTGGTTTGAAACTGGAAGAAAATGGGAAGTTCGAATTTGATGCTATATGATCTTTTATTCAGTAACGATGAGGATGTTAATGAGGATACTTTTGCACCTATGCGAGACTAATGTATAATGCATCTCTGTGTGTGCGCGCGCACAACACACACCCACCTACACCACAACACATATATATATAAAAAATATATATTATGATATATATTTATTTGTGTGTGTGTGTGTGTGTTGTGTGTGTGTGTGTGTGTGTGTGTGTGTGTGTGTGTGTGTGTGTATGTTATATTTATATACATATATATATATATATATATATATATATATATATATTTATGTATATTTATATATGTGTGTGTCTGTGTGTGGTGGTGTGTGTGTGTGGTATGTGTATATTTTATATACATATATATATATATATATATATATATTATATCTATATATATATATATATATATATAATGTACATATGCATGTTTTCTTTACAATTTCATTCATTATGGGGATATGTAATGTGATATAATATAAGATATTCTACATCTATGACCATAATGTGATTCTAAGAAATATCTCTCAACACTTAGGTAATAAGGGAAAACATGTAAACATTTCACTAGATCGATATGCTCTAGTGTGTTTGCGCCCACTTTCCTCTCTATGGTCTGAGCCACTATTTCCCTTTCTACTGGGAAATCCACTCGGGCTTTATCTAGAGGGAGCACTATCAATTAACGTCAAGTGTGAGCTCTCCTGTCTCATTACCTGAGTCAAATCTTCATGAACCCACACTATAAAAATATAATAATCGTAAGAGGGGTTACTGATGATCTAATTTCAGTCATAGAGGTAACCGAGAGAAGGGTAATATCACACAATTGATAATCTTACATTTCTTGATAAATTGAATTATAAATTATTAAACTTGTACAACTAAAAAAACCTTAATTGACACAGCTGTCCACTTCTCCACTAATGTGTGTAGTATAACTGTCCTTCTCTTATGTCTTCCTTCTTGAATCCTTTATCTGTACAGACTTTCCTCAAATTCCTTAATTTCTTCCTTGTATCAGTTCAGAGGATTCCTAAGGAGGGTATCTGCTTTACAATCTGGTGGATCTCTCCAAGGACTTCTCAGGGAGCAAACACAACAAACAGAACAAAAACACAAAACCCATTCCTAAGAAAAAGGAAACAATTTTAGGAATGATAAAACAATAAAAGATTCAATATAACTAATTTCTTGTAGGAACATAACTACTTTTGACAAACAAACAAATTGCACAGATTCATGCCATTATATACGATCTGAGTAGTTTTATATCTCTACATTATATTATGTTTATGAAACCTTCATTTTAGGATAGATAGTATTATTCTATTATAAACTTCAATAACACTTACTCCTTGAATGGGTTTTAAATCCTCAATAATAACAGAGAAACATCTGAATGGTATCCAAGTGCCACGTGTCAGCCACTAGCTGTGAAAAAGATATTCTATTTACCATGATTTTCCAATTTGTTCTCAAATGATTACTTTGTTATTGTTCTGTAATCAGATCTATAGTATTTTATAATTTTATTATTGATATTAGCACAGCTGAATGTTCTTTCTTACTTCTGGTATTTAAAGAATTTTACTAAATCTTTCGGGCATCTACCAGGCACTTATTTCGGTTCTTGTTTCGGTTCTCTCTCTCTCTCTCTCTCTGGTTATGACTATAATATCAGGGTTTAGCACTGTATATTCTTAACATTTTAACATCTACTCACGTCATATATATTACAAGCATATTGTTTCGTCTTATTCATACATGCATAATACCGGAACTTAAATAAATTTCTCCAGAAACAAAATGAATACATATTGGTTTCTTCATTAAAATATCCATTATAGAACCTTAATATAATAAGCAACAGTGAAATATAACTGCGTACCCTCTAATTAAAGAGTATGCCTTGTTGGGAAACAAAGAAAACTGAAATTTGTAGGGTAAACTCGCATATTTTACACTGTTTCCTTATCTTAGTGTAATAATGTAAACGTATATAGCACCTGATACAAAAATAGTAAAATTAAGTATTATCTTTCTAAGATAATAAAATGTCATCTTTCTAAATAATTATTTAAGTACTAATTTCCTTACCAGCTAATGACTAATTAAATGAGGTATACATAAGTAACATATGAGTAAAGACCAAGAAAGTGAGGTATACAAAGGGTGGTCACAGACGAATTTTTGGGTCATTCTTACTTCGTGTCCTAGTGCTCATTACACTAGCAACTACATATTTATCTTGAAAATCTTCACTACTAACGTAAATAATAATAGAATAGAATAGAAGCTTTAGTATCAAAAAGCTGTCATATTATAGTAAATCCATGGCTAAGAAGATCGAACCTCAGGTTTATCTTTCGTCTGCCTACACTTTTAATTAACGCATTTCAAGATGTCATGCACAGGCAACAATAGTCATTATTGTTTTTATTAAATCATTTATGCTTTGGCCTTGGGCATATTCAGGCCCTCAAAAGTGTTCCATGACGAATGAGATACGGGAAGTATCTCAGACAGATTCATGTTTTGCTTACAGAATGTGCTTGAATTGTCAAAAGAATTACGGAAACTAATAATAAGTTCTACATATCCAGTTTGCTTCTTGTGTACGTATAATTGAATATGAAAGCGTAAACTCATGTATCCTTTCAAATGTAATTATTATCAATTAATAAAAAGTGACATATTCAAAACATTTAAAGGAGTGTGACGTTCGTAACCGACCCGGAGAAGTGTCGAGTGAGACCCCCTAACGGGAACCGTCTTGCCGAGGTGGGTGCTTGAGGTCCCATTGATCTGGTGAGCCGGACCAGAGGGCTACCGATACTTGGAGGGGTCACCAGTGAGGGATGAGACAAAATGGCTTCCTGGTGCACCAAGGCCTATGAGAGGGGATGGTGCACCCACCCCTAGTTCATTCCATCTTGGACCAGGGAGAACTCTCCCACGTGTGTTTGCCGTGCGTGGCATCCCGTATTGCCAGGAGACAGGAGTCCTGGAGGTTGCAGCTGGCAACACACCTCTTTGGTCCTTTATTCTGGTTAGACGGGTGGCTTGATCAAGGCTCGATCAAGTCAGTCGGCTGGTCAAATATGGCTAGGGTCAAGCAGGCACTGTTCAGTCGGTAGTGCATAGGTCCCGCGACTGCCATCAGTACTGTAATGGTGGTTGCGTATATTTCCTCATTACCCCTGTAGCTGTTGGGAGATCTTGAGCCCTAACTATAGTTTCCCCTCGTTGGACTCCATTGTGGGTAGGGGGTGGGGAAATGAGGAATTCTAATTTGTATGAGTACTACAAATTTACAAAGATCTAGCTCTCTCCCTGACGACCTACGCAATCCCCCAACCATTCCCTCTGGAACATCACATGTTGTCACTTTGGAACCTTTCCAGCTTCGAAAGGGCAAGAATGGGAATCGTAATGGTTCCCGGGCTCCCAGACCAGGTAAGAAGGGGAAAAAGTCTTCCTCAATCCACTAAGGAAATCTTACCTGGTAAATATGAGAGTATTTCATATACTAAGTACCTAGTAGTGAAGACCATTGATGGTGTATCAATCATATTTTTGAAATACATTGGAAAATAGTTGAGGTATGTCAACGTGATCCTCGCATCACCCCACAGTGATATGGAAGCCTAATAGTTGAGGTTTCGTCACCAGACGAGAGTGACCGTCTGCGTGCGATATGCGACATCCCTGGGGCTCAAGTTTCATGTTCTCCTCACAAAACCCTCAATCAGTGTAAGGGAATTGTCTTTTCCCGAGACCTAATGAGGTATTCTGAGGAACTAGAGAATTTTAATCTAGTGGCAGTAAACTTTTCAAAAAGAAAGTTGATGGTTTGGAACAGTCAACACCAGCTCTCCTAACTTTTAACACGTTAGTCCATCCAGAATCAGTTAAGTTGGCATGGTACCACCTCAAGGTAAAGCCATATATGCCCAACCCTATGTGGTGCTTCCACTGCCAGGGTTATGGGCATGGAGCCAACTCTTGCCGTTTTAAGGAAAATGGACAACCAAGAGTATGTGTAAAGTGTGGTACAACAGGTCATCAAGGAGATGACAACTGTCCAGGTCCAATATGCTGTTACCACTGCAAAGAAGCCTATGAAGCTTCTTCAAAGCAATGTAAAAGGTACAAATTTGAAAAAAAAAAAAGTATTGGTAATAAGGAGCAAGGAGAAAGTTAGTTTTCCAGAGGCAAAGCAACATGCCGGTGTACTGTTTGCCCAGCCAGGTAAATCTTTTGCTTCGGTTCCTTTAAACCTCAGTCCCCAATTGCTGAAACTGCCTCTGGTGAATTCCACCAGAAACGGAGTAGGAGTGAAGGGTCTACTGAGGAGACTCCTCCCAAAGTAAGGTCTTTGGAGCCATCAGGTAAGGGTCCAGAGACCTCAATGGTGACAGCTCCAGGTGACACCACATCCAAAAGGGCCTCCGCTGCTAGGCAGAATGCCCCTGAAGCAAAGGCTCAGGTATACCCCTTGCCCAGGCAAAGGAATCTTGAGCCTGTTCAAAAGACTCATTTCAAAGTGCCGTCAGGCAGGGCTCTAGAAGCCTCAATGGTGACAGCTCCAGCTGCCATCACATCCACAGGGGCCACCGCTGCTAGGCAGAATGCCCCTGAAGCAAAGGCTCTGGTCTGTCCTTTGCCCAGGCAAAGAAATCCTGAGCCTGTCAAAAGGAAGCCTGTGGAAACTAGTTCCACGGGTAAACAACCCCTCAAAAGATTCTCCCCAGATCCTGGGAAGGGACAGCCTAAAGGTGTGGGGCAAACCTTGACCACAGGTGCTGCCAAACACCTTATGAAGAAGTGGTTTGGAGAACTAGATACCTTAATCCCATGGAACTGTCAGGGAATTCATGCAAAATGGGAAGAACTGCAACATCTGATAGTTTCATGTAACCCAGGTTGTGTATGCTTACAAGAGATTATGACCAGGGAAAATCATCAGATTTCCCTGTGAGGATTCCAAATTCAAGCCCATTTTGATAATGGACTTCATGGAGGAGTAGCAGTATTGGTACATCAGGATATTCCCTTCTAGGCCATCCACCTGCAGACAACACTGCAGGTGAAGGCTGTGAGAATAGGCTTGACACGACCTTACACTGTTGCATCTATCTACCTTCCTCCACATAATCTCAACATAGATGATTTGGAAGATCTACTTGGGCAGTTGCCACATCCATTTCTACTCTTGGGAGATTTCAATGGTCGGCATCACCTCTGGGGAGACACTTTGTGCAACCCTCAAGGAAGGGCCTTGGAGTCCTTGTTCTTAAGAGTAGATGCAGTTTTACTGAATAGTGACACTCCCACACATTTCCAAATTCAAACTGGGACATTCTCCAATATAGACCTGTCAGTTGGCTCACCTGATTCACAGATGAATTTCACTTGGCAGGTCATGGAAGACTTACATGGAAGTGACCACTTTCCAATACTTTTGGAGGAGGTGAATGGTATTCCAGCCAATGGAGTGCAGAGATGGCGACTTGAACATGCGGACTGGAATCTTTTTAGATCAACTGCAGTATTTCAAGGATCTGTGAATGATTTCCAGTGTGTTCAAGATGCTGTTAATCACTTCACATCACGAATTCACCTTGCAGCAGAAGCATCCATTCCGAAAAGTAGCGGACATTACCGTCGACTTCCGGTACCATGGTGGTCTGATGAATGCCAACAAGCTGTCAGAACAAGGAAAGCCGCATTAAGCCCCAGTAATTTAACCTTGACCCATTACAAAAAGACCCGAGCCAAGGCCAGGTGAGTGCTAAAGGAAGCCAGACGGACATCGTGGAAACAGTACATCTCTTTGATTAATTCTGGGACCCCCTTAGCATGGGTATGGGACAAGGTGCATAAGATCGCTGGAAAGAGCACATCACTGTCACCACCTGCTTTGAAGATAGATGGCATAATCATCACAGACAAAAAAGATGTTGCTAATGAGCTAGCTAAATCCATGGCAGAGATCTCCTCTGGAGCATTTTACACTGCCCGATTCTTCACTCTTCGGGCTGAACAGGAACGACACCTAGTGTCATTCTTCAGTAGGACTGCAGCAAAACTTCCATACAACTTGCCATTTTTGCACAAGGAGATGGACTCTGCTTTGCAGCTCTGCCATAAGACGATATTCCATACCAAATGATATCTCACTTACCGGAAAGCTCCCAGAATTTCCTGTTGG
>NC_051395.1:17818913-17821413 GCF_015228065.2 Penaeus monodon | reverse complement strand
ACTGTTTGATGGTTCAGCTGGTGCTGGAGGTGCCCCATACCCGCCAGATGGCGCAGCTGGTGCTGGAGGTGCCCCTACCCGCCAGAGGAAGCAGCTGGGCAGGAGCTTCATAACAGTTTGATGGGGCAGCTGGTGCTTGAGGACCTCCATACCCTCCAGATGGAGCAGCTGGTGCTGGAGGAGCCCCATACCCGCCAGATGGAGCTATGTATGCATCATGTTATGACACTCCAAAACATTTGTAGTTAAGTAATTGAAAATATATGTCCCTTAGCTATAATTCTATTCATGGAAACATATTGCATTTTTTAAAGACAGAAATACACGACCCCGCAACCTAGAGTTCAGCGTAGTTTTCCCAGGTTGGGTCACTCAGGTCCACAGCCATGTCATTGGACAGCGGGCTCCCCTCGTTCCCTGCGCGCTTACACAGCGCTAGTGTACTTAAGCCACAGAGCCCGAAACGAGATCAGCCGGGCCATAAGTGAAAGGCCCGAGCGAAGCTAGAACTTCGCAAATCTCAAACAAACGAAACGAGATCAGCATTCCCCGATCCTCTAGCAGAGCAGACAACAGCAGCACCACCACAAGGACTGCCCAGTCCTTAACCGACTGGGGAGCCTGCCGACTCCCCCGTTGATCTCCGACTTCACCACCAACACCCAGCCATGCCTGTGGGTGTGAGTGCCCACAGGTATGGCTGGGTGTTGGTGGTGAAGTCGGAGATCAACGGGGAGGGGGGTGCTGTGGTAGAGCAGGCTCTTGACGTTTGGGATCTGACCCCCGCCAATCACCGTGGAGCTCTTCGGACCTGACCAGTGTGTACACATCGCGACTGGGTCGTTTAAGCCGCGATTTGTACACACTGGTCAGGTCCGAAGAGCTCCACAGTGATTGGCGGGGGTCAAGAGCCTGCTCTACCATGCGCGGAAGCTCGTCGCGAGGTGGTCACCACAATATATATATATATATATATATATATATATATATATATATATATATATATATATATATATATATATATATTTGTTGTGTATGTGTGATGTACAGATGTAAAATAAATGAAGAACTAGATCTGGTGGAGCCATTATATCTTTCCCGCGCTTCCAAAAAGGGGGATTGTACTTTGTGAGGCATTATATAACTACATAAAGGCATAAGGTAAACTATTTGATCATTATCAAATAATAGGACGAAATCTCCTTCTTTGTAAAGGAGTTGCTCGATAGAGGATTTTTACTTTCTCTAATAAATTCAAAGAATGGCCAGTGGGTATGGAGAAACCCTGTAGAGTTATGTAAAGTCATTTGCATAACTATCTTTGGAAATAATCGAATAAAAACCATTAGACTCTGGGTGGTGTGTCTACACATCTACAGCATCTACAGCCTTTAGTACACAGCTCACATCCCACAGCTCACATTATTTTCTAGAAATGAATGTAAAGGATGTGATAGCTATTTCAACTCTTTATGAAGGCCCTGCTATAGCCCAATTTTTAAATTTCCACCTAACTTTATTTTGCAAGGTGTCACTGTGAATTATTATTTACAGCACTAGATTTTGATTACTTTCCCGAAAAAACAGCCTCTTCGTATGGAAGTCCTCTTTCGAATGGAAAACACCAGTTTCTAATTAAAAGAAATTTAATGATTGTGGATGGTACCAACCGCCGGAGTGAAACCAAACAGAAATATCATAATTTACACTTTTACTTTTTAACTTACAGTGCTCTTAGACATTTTTCAACAAAATAGGACACAATAAAATCCATGTATATATATATATCTTTATTAGAAAATAAACTGTAGACAACCAACCGGAACTCTAATGCTGATGTATATACAGTCTACTGAGTGCAGTCTACATTCAACAAAGAAACATGTGACATTTACAGTAAATACAGAAAACAGCAGAAATACGCAACAGGAACAGCCGAACATAGGTTGTTTCTGCTGAAATATGAAAGAACTAATGGAGAAATATCCATAAATATATATGTATATACACCCGTCGAACAGGCAATTATTGCCAAATAAAACAAGGTTATACTTATACAAAGAATCAATTAACCAAACATTCTTAGGAAATCACTTTCCAATTAACACTGCATATTATTTGGACACGTATAACGCCAGGGTAACGAGGAATCCATAATGACAATAATCTTTTATATTAGTTTGCTGGAGGAACTAGAACATCTATTTATAGCTGATATCTCGTCTGATATCCATTTCGTCAACTGATACATTCTGTGTGATATTTAAGTTTGTAAGAAGCAGTATGTATTAGTGTAACTAATTTCACATACTTATCCAAATGCTAAGACCGAATGTAGTACCACTAAGCTATACATTCTTCTGCATGCTCTGTCCTTCATCACGGGTTACATCGATCAACAGTTAGACAATGAAGCATACAGGTAAAACTTGCACATAGTGATGCTCCGTTATCTGAAAACACTAATATACCTGACAGTGGGGTGAAGTTGAAAGTCTTT
>NC_051395.1:17811413-17813913 GCF_015228065.2 Penaeus monodon | reverse complement strand
ACACACACACACACACACACACACACACACACACACACACACACACATTCATCCCCTCCCGCAGCACCTTCGTCGGTTTGATCGCGGCCGCCCATCGCAGTCTTGGATGATATATTGTATGGTCATCGAAGGAAAGCCGAGAATTCATCATTAGGCTGAGTCATCGTGGAAAGCAGCGAGATGAGCGCGGATTTCTCTTAAACGGTCGGCAGTGCGCTCTGTCGGGCGAGCGCGCGACCGCGTCTGTCGCTGTGAATGTCGGATCGTGACCGACTCCTCCGAACTGTTGCCTCTGGTAGCTTTTTGTGGCTCTTCTCTTTTATTCGTGTGTTTATGCACACACACACACACACACACACACACACACACACACACACACACACACACACACACATATATATATATATATATATATATATATATATATATATATATATATATGTATATAAACGCACACACACACACATATGTATATATATATATATATATATATATATATATATATATATATATATATAATATATATAAACACACACATATATACACATATATATGTGTGTATATATATGTATCTATATGTGCATATACATAATATATGTTTATATATATGTATATATATGTATGTATGTATATATGTATTCATATATCTATCTACCTACTTACCTATATGTCTATTTATATATAAATTTATCTATCAAATCTGTCTATCGATCAATCTGCATCAGTAGTCTACATTTTTGTCGGGTAATTTACGTAAATACACGTAAAATACAATAATCCCACACACACAAAAAAAATAATAATAATAATAAAAAAAAAGATAAAAGCAACGGCGGTGGCAGATCACACTCCTTGCGGTTGCACTGAGAACACTCAACCGCAGGAGCTTCCTTGCGGTCGCGCCAACGCTGTGGTAGATAATTGATGGCTGAGAAATGTGAAGCGCTCTTTTTGATTTGCGGTTGAAACTGCTGCGTCGGTTGAATTGCTAATGAGTGGATCAAATGGAATGATTAGGAACTGTCTACCGATTTATTGTCATTTCTAGCCTTTTGATCACTGGTATTTATGGCTCGTGATGATATTTCAAACTAGGTGTCTGGGACATATACGATTTCCTTCGTAATTTGTCAGAACATTTATTCGTATACACATATGTCTATGTCTGTCTGTCATTATTGTATATATATATATAATACATACATATATATATATATATATATATATATATATATATATATATATATATATATATATACATATATATACTTATATATTGATATATAGACATAGATAGATTGTTAGACAAATAGATATATAGATAGATAGGTAGATGTATAGATGGATAGATGGATCAATATATATATATATATATATATATATATATATATATATATATATATAAGAGAGAGAGAGAGAGAGAGAGAGAGAGAGAGAGAGAGAGAGAGAGAGAGAGAGAGAGAGAGACTGTCTGTTTAATTAACTTACTTGTATATCGCATTCAAATCATGTATAAAATACGAATACAAGCCGCTATAGGAAACGGTGAATAACAGCAAGATCTTCACATTTGTCTCGAAGACGCGGGGAGAGAAAGACAGCAACTTGCTCACCAATTGCCAAAACAAATGTTTCTAAGTTTCTCTAACTGATATCTAAACGTTTTTGAAACCTTTTTGCATTCTTCATTTTTGTTCAGCAGGTGTATACTAGTTTGACAGAGTCGTTACAAACCCTAGTATCAAAATTAAAGACAAAATATCTGTTTTACAAATCACTAATTCGTAGTTAGCTTTTGTGTGTGTATGTGTGTGTGTACGTTTGTGTGTTTGTGTGAGCGTGTGCGTGTGTGCATGCGTGTGTTAGTATTCGCCTTCTTATACGTATATATGTAAACAAAGTATACGACTTACTACGTCTGCATACATCTTCCATAAGTTAATAAGTACAGGTACGCACAAACACACACAAAGAAATCTACTGTTTGTCTACAAACTTCCTTTACAGCAATACCTCCCCAACATCCCTCTTCCCTACTGAAAGCAATGACGCCACACTTACTGCTTTACGCTCTGAATTTCGTAACAGAAAAAAAAACAAGACTCACGTGATGCGTAATCCTTTTCCGTAACGCTACCGACATGCACGCGGCATTTTATCATATCACCGCTACATCCTTTTCCCTAGTAATTAACGTAATAAATGACCCTCGCACTGACTTTGAGAGTGAAAGTATTGACGAGTGGAAGAAAGGAGATGAGTTAGAGTGTGAAGTAATTCTGATTTATTAAATCATTATTTTTTTCTCTTCTTTCCTTTTATCAAAAAGAATGGGTGCTGTTGTATTATTATTATTCGTATTATTCGATTGGAAACAACTTATCAAATATCATTTACATGTTGCACGAAATGATTATGATAACTATTCAAATGGATAGCCATGTGAAGAAATGGAGATTGGGATAAGAAAAATATGCATATTAGTGGACATGCAGGAAGA
>NC_051395.1:17803913-17808913 GCF_015228065.2 Penaeus monodon | reverse complement strand
ATTCTTTCGTTGCTGCGTTTCTTTTTAAATATCTGTGAAATGATGAGTCTTAACCATAGGGTGAACATGTGCACTGTATGGAAGAAGTGTATATTTATACGTATGCGAGAGGGTGTACTTAGCTCTCATTCACGGAAGCACGCAAACACGGGAGCGCTTGTACACACGTGCTCTCTCTCTCTCTCTCTCTCTCTCTCTCTCTCTCTCTCTCTCTCTCTCTCTCTCTCTCTCTCTCTCTCTCTCTCTCTCTCTCTCTCTCTCTCTCTCTCTCTCTCTCTCTGCCCCTCCGCCTCCCCCCTCTCTCTCTCTGTCGCACGCACGCGCACACACACAGACACACACACACACATACACACATAAATGTATTTCTTCCATATTCATCCCACTCTTCAGTGCGTGATTTCTGAACTATTTCAAAGGAAACGAAGAGCCAAGAAAAAAAAAGTAAGGACCAACCATCTTACTGAAAAAAGAAAAACTTCGCTAATAATAGAAGGCTTCAAGAAAATCGTCCTTTCCACCATGTATTATCGAAGTCCCCCGTGCCTCCACTCACACCGGCGCAAATAACCCCCATGCAGTGCTTCAGTTCACACGTTAATGGCCCGACAGCCCATCGCGGCGGCAAACAGCTCACGTTAACTACCTGCTTCAACCCCGCCTGTAAATGTAGTCCAGTAAGCTCGATCCCGCCCCTTCATGTTCCGCAACCTCACCCTATTGTTAGAGTTAATACTTTTTTTTTCTTTTTTTTTTTACTTCTCGTAATTTTCTGTCTGTTCCTCCCCGTTTCCACTTTTCTATATTCCTATTGTTTGATCTAAACTTTCCTTGTCTCTCATGCCACTCTCTTTCCACCTATTCTTACTCTCCTCTTACAACTACTCCAACTCCCGTAGCTTACACTACCCACTTTTTCCATCTCCAGCACCCACTTCTACTCTCCTCCACTCCCACTCTCACAACCAGCCACTCCACCCTCCACCACCTGCTATTTCGCCGTCTCCTATTCGGCTAAACTTTACTCGACTTTCATTTCTTCAAAATACAATAACTTTGGAGGTCACTCGAAGAAAAATCCCACTCATACAACATTCCTGTTCAGGTGTTTATAGATTTCAGACGTGATGCTTGATGTTTCTGTTACAAACTATGGTTAGATACTATAAAGTATCTATGCATTTACTTACAAAAAAGTAAAGACAAGAAAGAAAAATATAAATAAAAGGAGTGGAACGTCCACTTACACAATCAGCACTAGGTCATAAAGAAAAAGTGAAATGGCCATTATAAAACCAACGTCATGAGGGAACTGATGCCTTCAGACTCGTAGTCCGCAGTTCGCACTCATGCCAACAAAATGCAGGCATACGTGTAATATAATGATTTTCTCATAATAACAACTGAGGCGTTATAGTGGCACCAATTTGTAAACAAGGCTCAAATTATGTTTTTTTATCTTGTTTATAAGACACTGTAGTATTATATTGGATCGATTTATATATATATATTTTTTTTTTTTTGTTTTTACAATTTCCTTGTCTGGGATAAACAACCCTTTTTGTTTTGTCTCCCATCAAGAACTGTGGTTTTCTTTCTTCTATGCTTTGAGAAAACGGTTATGCTAAAAACTGGCTGCGTGCAGAACGGGAACCTTTTCCACACTCGTGTATGAATTATCTTGGCTTCCGGCGCCTTTAGCCTCGGTCGACATTGTTATTTCCGTTTTTTTAAAATAAAATATATGTAGCAAACATCTGATTTTTTCAATGTATTGTTAGTGCATGTGGCACGAGACTAAAAAAAGGCGTAGTCAACAGATGACATGGATTACAAAAAAAAAAAAAAAAAAAAAAAAAAAAAATTAGCTTTTCCGAGCTTTAGGCGCCTGTAGAGGACCGTTCCTAGGCCCCGATGAGATTCGATATGAAACTGATAAAGCATCGTAATCATGGTGCCATGATTAAGTTGCTAAAAGTGTACAATGAAATTTGGGAAAGCAACACTTCCAAATTTCTAAACTGTGCCCACATCATTCCCATATTGAAAGGATGGGGAAATACCGGATCCGCCATTTCCTACCGCCCCATTGCACTGACGAGTTGCTTATGCAAGGTCATGGAAGAAATTGTTATATATATATGAATATATATATATATATATATATATATATATATATATATATATATATATATATATATATATATATATATAAGGCCATGGCGCCGGAGGTTTCAGAGGGATACTTGTTAAACATCTCCCTTTTTCAGATATATACCGACGGCTCTAAGACAGATGAGTGTGTGGGAGGGGGTGTATTGTCGACTGAATGCGAACTGTGTTTCAGACTGCCGAATCATACATCGATCTTTCTTGCTGATTTTTTTTCCTCATTGATAAATCTGTAGATTTTGTATTATCAATGACACACGATAGAACAGTTTTTTTTTTCAGATTCAAGTTCACTTAAAGCCATCAGATTACTAAAAACCACTAAAAATGAATTGCTTGTTAATATCATTCGTAAGCTACATAGTGCTAACAAACCAGCAAAGCTAACATAGGTACCAGGCCACTCTGTTATCCATGGCAACGAGCAGGCTGTCAAATTAGCTGGGTCAACTGGTGATCTGGGCACTAGCATAGATCGTACAGATCTCAGGTGATTTGTTTCCCTTATAAAAGCAAAACTCTGTCTATGACACAGTGTGTGGACCAACCTGCAAATTAGTAATAAACACAAAAACACAATAGAAATGTGGGAAACAGTCCAGAGAAAAAAGCAAAAAGCAAAACAGAATAACACAACTCATTCTTAAGATTGGAAAGAAGATTTTCCCTTGCACACTGAAAGTCAATAAGTCAGATTTTAATAACTTGTCATAAATTCATTTAAAAAAATTAAAGAAAGAAAGAAAGAAAAAACAGATTAAAGAATATCGAATCTACCTCATCAAATATACTATCGGATGATAGAAAAGTAACAATAAAAGTAATCGCTTTTCTAAAGGAAACAAAACTTTATGACCTCATCCAGATGGAGACAGTGAATTGGATCCATTGGCTTCATGACCTTGGCCACATGCCGCTAGTTCATAGCCAAGAAATCTAACAAAAACAAAATCAAACAAAAACAAAGAGCATCTCCCCCGACACGGAACAAAGCGCTTGACTCTCACTTTCTGCTAGTTGACCTTGAACTCCTTTGCTTGTACGTGGTCGGTCTTGGTCGGTTTGACCCCCGCACGCTCTGCTTCATGCACACCCCAGTTTCCCTTTTATTCTAAGTGGGCGGGGAGGATACCGACATTTGGCAACGGCGTTTCATCAAGGAATGGCGAAGTACTTGCGAAGACATGCAAATGATATACATCTGTTTGTCTTATGCTCTTCACACCCACTCCACATTCCCCTTCATTTTCTACAGTGTGGTCGTGGGCGACGCTGACCCTGATACCGGTTTGTGGGCGTGTTACCAGGGAATTCGTTGTAAGTCGCTGTGTGGGATGTTCTAAACTGGAATGACTTTCTCCCGGCTGTGATAATTGGTGCAATTACAGAGTGTGGAGTTACTGGCCAGTAAATGATCGGTCGCTCGTTCGGTCCTTCGTTTTATGACAACTTTTGCGATGCGATTTGTGTTTTATGGGAGTGCGGGCCATTGCCGTGCTAGGGCTGTCAGGTTACTCGGAAGTTCCTATAATTTTTGCTTCCTCTTTCTTTCCCTCTCGCTTACACACACACACACACACACACACACACACACACACACACACACACACACACACAATAATATTATATTATAACTTATATAATATATAAATATAATACACACACACACCACACACACACACACACACACCAAACACACACACACACACACAACACACAAAACCACACACACACACACACATACACACGTATTTATGTTATGTAATTTACCAATAATACACAATAAACAACCAAAGACACAATATATATATATAATATATATATATATATATAATATATATATATATATATAAATGCATTCACATAAATATGCATACACATATCTTATTTGTATATGCACTCCATGATATGTTTGTAGCGATATGTTTCCTAATCAGATTTATAAGTTGCAATAAATAAATTATGTATTCACTCAATAAAACAAGCATAATAAATACACGAAACACACACCTGAACATAATCCCGACTAAGGAGTACATTATCTCACCGCGTATCCCACTGTCACGACGCAATAAATAAATTAATTCGTAAATCACATCATTGAATGAAGAACAAATGCAGCGTAATATGTATCAGTAATAAGAATTAATACAGATAATATGACGTAGCAATACTGATATGTGGTCGCGCTAGTGTCCTGTTCAGTGATCAGCATGTGGGTCTGTGTGTGAGTGAAGTTGCTGTTAGAGTATCTTTTGTATTAGTGTTTGTGTTTTGTGCATTTAAATTTTCAATGTTTTACTTATTTTCCAATAGTTTTGTTGGCAGTGAATTAATATGTTCACTGAGACACATTTGTAGTTTTCTAAAGATGAGAAAACGACTGTACGCAGGTCCATGTGTAACTGCATGTACAACCTTATTGCTCCCACTTCGCGAACGTTCATGCAATCACACATTTACAAATTTATATATAATGTTTCCGTGAGCTTCTGTTTCCAAAAAACAAAAAACGGAAATCCAGTAATTGTTAAGAAAAAAAAATCACTTATGCCTCTTGTCTACAACCCTATTACTCTACCGTAGGAAGAGTAATAGTGCAGGAAAGAGTAAGAGTGTAGGAAACATCCACGTAAACACACATATACTCAGATATATACGCTTTTTTTCCCGTGGTCCTCTGCTTCCGCATGAAACCTACACGTAGCGCGCTGGTAAGCAGATGTTCAGCTAAGCATGGCATTCAGTCCTCGCCTCATGCTGTGTCATTGTTTCCTCCCCGCTAGTGAAGGAATTTCTGGATTTCTCTCCAAATATCGCGGTTAAAA
>NC_051395.1:17791413-17793913 GCF_015228065.2 Penaeus monodon | reverse complement strand
GATTGGACCTTCGTCGAGGTTTTCGTCTTGAAAGTGATGTTCTTCCACGCCATTTTCTCTTTTGGCGTTCGTTCCTTTGGTAATTACAGAACAGAATGACATTGTTAGATATACAACGTGATTCATTCTGAGGGAAAGAAAGGATACACACGCGAGCGAGCGCGCACCCCCCCACACACACAAACAAACAAAACACAACACACACACACACACCGCATTCCTCTAGAAATAAATATGTTTAGATCATGAGTGGATATTTATTTCACGTCTTGCTCAAACTTAAGCATTCTAAATATCCGATAGCATTTTCTCTTGACCTCCAACAACCAATAAGTTATTCTTAAACGCTAGTTATCATTTATACACGTACACAATAACCTGGCATAGAATTCAGTGTGTTAATGACTTCTTGAATAATTGTTAATCATTTCCATTTAACATTTATGTTTATGATTCACTGTCGTTCATTTTTCGATCAAAGTAAAGTAAACAATGGATTGATAACACTGATAGCTTAACTGTAATAGACTCAAAAAACCAAATGGAACATAACCATTACACAAAACCCTTCAAAGACAACAACAAACTAACATTTTCTATAGTCAACGCAGGAAGAGGAGGCTTTCTTACTATAGTCAGCAGAGGTAATAAATAAACATTATGTATAGCTTAGTACTGAACCCTAAGTAAGCTCATCGCATGTGCGCCATCATGATGCCAACAGGAGAGAGGATGTGAAATGACTTGAAATTTCCTGCAACAATTTTGCTTTCACTTGTTACGGCGTCAGGTGGTTTTCTATGCCTTTTGGAGAGTGAGGAAAGACTGAGGAGAAGAGGGGGAGAGGGGGAGAGGGAGAGAGGGAAAGAGAGAGGGGTGTGGGAAGGGAGGGAGAGAGGTAGAGATGACAGATGACAAACAGACAGATATATATATATATATATATATATATATATATATATATATATATATATATGTATATATATATATATATATATATATATATATATATATATATATATATATATATATATATGTATATGTATACATCCACACACACATATATATAGATAGATAGATAGATAGAGAGATATAGATAGACAGATGGATAGTGTTTGTGCATGTATTCATGTATGTATGTACTGCGAGTTTATATATATATATGTTTACATACCTGCGTCCACCAGAGAGAGAGAGAGAGAGAGAGAGAGAGAGAGAGAGAGAGAGAGAGAGAGAGAGAGAGAGAGAGAGAGAGAGAGAGAGAGAGAGAGAATGAATAGGCAGCATATCCATTCTACTTCTATTTAAGTTTTGGAATATCCAGCATACGGCGCTGTCAGGGTTGTTTGCGGGTCGCATACGGGATACCCTGCAGCAGATGCGATGGAGCGCATAATGATGAAACGGGACCAGCAAACATGGCGCTGACGTCCATCATCACAGAATTTCCAGTGACATGGTAGTGCACGCGGATGAAGCTGGACAACTGCTGAACTGGAAGGAAGCAAAAATGATATATGGAGGACAAAAAAAAAAAAAAAAAAAAAAAAAAAAAACATATATAGCGATGAAAGATAATACAAAAAATATCAGCAGATTCAAATTATCCAAGGTTGAGGCAATAACTAAACGGGTAACGAGCGACAGGTCACGGTCGTCAGGTAGTTCATCAGCTCATGTTTTTGTAATCTCGCTGATGTGTGTATTTTTGATGAAGACTCAGTCGAATCCGGTCAGATACATCCCTTGTGTTGCGAAGATATTAATTTTCATTCGTACCCTTCTCTACGGGGCGAACTTCATGTAGCAAGGCATCTGATTATCACTTTATTTGGTGTAGTTAAGTAGTCCAGATTATTGCCATGTACCAATTAAATAAAGGGGAAACAATATGTAATTAGGATGATCGAAGAACTATTTTTTTATTCACATGTTTTTTTCTTGTTACGTTAAGATGTACATGCTTAGCACACACACACACACACACACACACACACACACACACACACACACACACACACACACACACACACACACACACACACACACACACACACACACACACACACACACACACACACACACACAAACGCAAACACACACACACACACATACGTACGGACGTGTGGTAACGTTTTCACGCAAATATGAGGTGGAGAAGTGAATAGTCATCCTACACATCTTGCTCGCGAGTTGATATGAACATCATCTTGAACACGAAACTACAGGCATCTTCCCCGTTACCACAGTATTCTCGAATCACTCTGTGGAGTGTCCCTTGTTGTTTAAGAGAAATGGATATATTTCCCGTAAGGTAATTGCATCTGTGTAGAGGTTTTAGAAACATTTTAATTACGCACACATATGATGGTGATGCAATGTCGCCGTTGTTTGATACTGAGCTTTGTAGTGAGTAACTACCATGAAATGAGGTGTGAATGAACTGTTGCAGTTGAAGAGAAACGTAGAAAATTAAAAGAAAGGGAATCATAGTGAATTC
>NC_051395.1:17743913-17753913 GCF_015228065.2 Penaeus monodon | reverse complement strand
TGCTTCTGTGGCTTCTAATGTCTCCCGGAAGATGGAATTCTGCCTTGCCCTCGCGTGTACGCCAATGGACTCCTGAGCTGCTTCGAGTATAGCTCTTGAATAGCTCCCACAGAGCAACTAGGTCCGTCAGATTGTCGAGTTCTGTGAATCGGTCAGAGGCTGCCATGGTGAACCCATGGGCACACTCCTCCTCCCTTAATCTGTCCAGGTGAAACACCTTAGGGTGGCCATTGGAAGGGCGGAGATTTTGAAATGGACCCGCAGGGTACCACAACCAGCCTATGGTCAGTGCCACAGAACTCGGCACTCCGGTAAACCCTACAGTTCTGGAGGATCCTCCATTGCGTGCTAACAAGAATGTGGTCGATCTCCTTGGCCAATGTACCCGTATTGCTGTACCATGTCCAGCGATGCAGGTTGGAGCGCTGGTACCAGGAGCCAGAGATCCTCATCTCATAGCCAGCTCGGTCACAGCCGGATACAGCATTGAAGTCGCCCAGAACAATGCGAATATCTCGCCGGGGGCAACTGTCTGCCACAGACGCGAGTTTGGCATAGAACGCTTCTTTTACATCCATTTTACATACATCGGTAGGGGCGTATACAGCAATAAGAGACACGAAGCCAAAATCATGCTTCAGTCTCAATGCCATAATACGCTCATCAACCGGTGTCACCTCAACTACCGAGGGCTGAAGTCGGCTGGAGATGGCTATGGCTACACCCTGGAGGTGGTGACCATCGCTGCGGCCCGACCCGTAGTAGGTGCACCCACCCACACTGATCGTGCCGCTACTAGGTCTTCTCACCTCTGAGAGGGCAGCCACCTCAACTCCCAGTCGCTTCAACTCCCGCGATAGCAGAGGTAACCGCTCATCCTGCCGCAAGGACCGGATGTTCCAAGCGCCTACCCGGAAAGCACGCCTGAGGTTAAGCCTCGGGTGGTCACTCCGGGTGCACGCCACCTCTGCCACCCCCGCCGACGCTGCCCCAAATAAAAGGGTCGGCAGGCTGTGGGACCGCCCATCCGCCTGTGGGGTACCCGAGGGCTTTGCCCCACAAGCTTCATGGTGGGTTGGCGCCTGTGCGAATGATATCATGATAATGATAATACAAAAAAAAAAAAAAAAAAAAAAAATATATATATATACATATATATATATATATATATATATATATATATATATATATATATATATATATATATATATATATATATATATATATATATATATATATATAATATATATAATCAGATGCGGTTAAGGTGCTGATGTCATTAACGCATGCTGAGAATACATATTAAAAATAATTTAACAACTACCTACGTTGGATGAATTACTTGCACATTAATAGAAAAATAAGTAATGGAGGAATGGCTTTCACACCGTTCAGTATAGTTGTGAGGGTAATTCATAACTCTGACTAATAGGTAGTCGATGTAGCACAATAATGAACTGTTATATAAGTAGTAGTACGCTCAGTAAATCATTGGTCAGAAACACCTTTTCACAATGCAATAAATGCGTAAGGTAAGTGTTGAAGCAATCACTTTTCACACCAATCCTATTTTGAGAATAATAAGCTCTGTTGTCATTATATTCGGCATTAAAACTCCAGTTAAGTTAGACCTTATACATTTTTATTGTACAATCGGCTGGATTATCTAGCATTCTGTTGCGATGGAGAATAACGATAGCATAAATAAAAGGAACATGTTTTGCATAGTATCCCCCATGTTATCAGTAAACACAAATAAATATAAAGAATTGAGTACAAACACATTGAGAACAATACATTGCCAGGCCATATGTGAAAGGCCCGGGCGAAGCCAGAACTTCGCGAATCTCAATGCAATGAACAACACATTGAATACGGCTTTTATTCTTCATCATTACACAAATAGTTAATGGTTAGAACAAATAAATGTGCTAGTTCATATAGCACTAATCATTACACAAAGGTATTTGGAAATTTGTGAGAGTGACCTTGTATATATCGACGTCTATACATTTATCTGTTTGCTGTTATTTCGGCATTACTGGGTCTACACTTTGGGAATAAGCTTTTTAGATTAATAATAATAATGACATAATGATCAATAATAACCCATCTCTTATACTACCGAGGTAACTGTTAGTTTTTTTTTCCTGTCAGTCACTGATACAATTCATTATTAATACACTCGGTATAACATTACCGTTGTCAAATTACGTCCAATATACCATTGCATATAGAATAAATGTAAAACATGCAAGTAGAATGTGAGATGTTTCTCTTGCCATATCTATCAATCTATATGCATGCACAAACACACACACACACCACACACATAACACACACGCGCACACACACACACACACACACACACACACACACACACACACACACACACACACACACACACACACACAAACACAAACACAAGCACACACACACACATACACATATACTATATGTATATATATATACATATACATATATATGTATATGTATGTATATACAAACACACACGCACACACACACACACACACACACACACACACACACATATATATATATATATAATATAATATATATATATATATATATATATATATATATATATATATATATATATATATATATATATATATATGTATATATATATAAGCATATATATATAATATATAATATTATAATATATAATATATATATATATATAATATTAAAATATATATATATATATACTATATATATATATATATATACATATGTATATTATATATACACACATATATAATATATATAATATATTATATATATATAATACAATATATCATAGATACATATATATCTGTATATACATATGTACACACACACACACACATGTATATCTACATCTACATATGTCTCTCTGTCTCTACATATATACACACGCACACACACACACACACACACACACATACACACACACACACACACACACACACACATGTATAGCTATATCTACATGTCTCCCTGTCTTTACACACACACACACACACACACACACACACACACACACTTCTTTCTTCTTTTAACGGTAGGTTCATGTCTGAGCCGCCGTGGTCACAGCATGATACTTAAATAAGTAACGGAGGAATGGCTTTCACACCGTTCAGTATAGTTATGAGGGTAATTCATAACTCTGACTAATAGGTAGTCGATGTAGCACACACACACACACACACACACACACACACACACACACACACACACACACACACACACACACACAGATATATATACGGAAGGATAAAAAGAGAGAGAGATATAGATTTATTACCCAAATAAACGCACATGTACACACAAAAGACCAACTTATGATCAACTTTTCATCCAATTGCGAAGACTTTTGACATTATTAACTTTTAAGTCACTTTGCATGTTCAAGGACCTCGGGTTTATAAGCTGATTTTTTACTTATTTAGTTATATTTATTTTTAAGACTGAGCTAACGCGGACATCTTATTCGATTTGAAGAGGACATCTAAGCATTTGGCATATAAAATAATAAGGCAACTGTGTGAGAAGACGTCGAAAATTCCCATTCTGAAGGCCTTGCGTGAAAGAGGGTCATGTGATAATTTCCCAATATACTAAGGGAAAGAATCACTTTGAACCAAAGGCCTGAAGGAAAGGGCAAACAAAAGAAGAAGGTAAGGAAGCACAAACAGTTCCTAGACATAGTTATCAATAGTGCGGAAGTGTGTTTCAAAATTTTGGACTTTCGAGTTACCAAATGATGTGACTCGGAAGATAAACTCTTTTCTGAAATAAATTAAAATGTGTATTATCGACAGACACACATACATTCACACACAAGGCCGCACGCACGCACGCACCACACACACACACACACATACACACACACACACATACAAACACACACACACACATACACACACACACACACACGCAGACACACACACATAAATAAATAAAATAATTAAATACGCATATATCTACAAGGCTATAGTACCTGAACACTACTTCCCCCATTACTTTACATACTCGAAAAAAATATTACTATCATTACTCTATAAACACGAAAACAACACATTACTCATTGACACCAAATTCCTTCCCCCTACTACAGCATCCCCACCGACACACACACGACTCATCCCCCCCACCCCACCCTCTTCTTCCTCTAGGCGTATTGTAAACAACCAAATCCAAGCTTGTCCTCAGTCAGTTATATATATATATATATATATATATATATATATATATATATATATATATATATATATATATATTGTGTGTGTGTTTCTAAACAACCAAACCCTAGCGTCTCCTCTGCTGTCCAGTCACGTTGGGCTGCACGTAACCTCGACCTAAGCAGGAGGCTCCCCAAGCAACGGCGATCTGCAGCAGGTAAAACACCACCTCCGCCCCACTAAGCAGACTGAAACCCAGGAAGAGGCCCATGAGTCCACCTATGTTGCCTGTGAGAAAAAGGAATTGAGAGGAAGTTCATATTATTGTTATTGCGGATGACTTTCATTTTATTTTTTTACTGGATCAAGAGGATTTATGTTATTGGACGAAGAGGAAGTTCATGTTATTGCCATTGTTGATGGTTTTCATTTTATTTTTTACTGGATCAAGAGGATGTAAATATCATTATTATTATGGTAGGTTTTATTTAATCATCATTATTGGATCAAGAGGAAGTTCATATTATCCTTATTATGGATGGTTTTCTTGTATCATCATTAGTGCCATTACCATTGTGATAATTATTACACTTTTGAAATGTTTATCATGAGTATAATAATTGCTGTTCAATTTATTATCCTTGTTAATACTATCAATATTGCTATTTTGTTAATATTATCATTACTTTCATTATTGTTATCATTATTATGGTTGTTGTTATAATAATTTTCTCTTTCTTCCGTTTCTTCAGAATCATTATCATTCTTATTATAGTTATCATTATCAATATCAATATCAATATCAGTATCATTGCCATTATCATCGTTATTATTGTTGTTGTTATTACTATTATTATCATGATCATTATTATCATTATTATTATCATTATTTTATTGCTATTACCGCCATCACCCTTATATATAATAGTGATATAACAACAATAATTGTGGAATGTGTTCGGTATGAAAAGACATCTTGGATGATTAAATAATTGCACACTGAATGTATTATATACAACAAATACATTCATACTTTCTTCATACCAAAATTCTGTCCATTTTGCTTCTAAGGGAAACCTTGGGCACACACAGTACTGAATTGCATCAAATATTCCAAATCTCTAAACTTGGTATATTTGTCTTGTTTGATTATTTAAATAAACAGTCGTCTTTTAAAATGCATTTACTTGCGCTAGACACAAGAGAATGAAATGGAATTATAACACGGTTTATAGCTATTATCAGGAGTATCACCTATAATTCCCAGACTGATGCTTCGAAACAACTAAAACAAAACTATAATTTGATATCTGATCTGCTGTCGGTATTATCATGTCGATACTTTCAAAACTACACCAATTATTCAACAAAAATTTAAACACTAAACTGACTAAATACATCGGTTAACTAATGATTACTTTATAAAGAGAGGAATGCTATAACTGAAAATAACAAATTATCTTTACTTACCGACGATTTGACTTGGGGTTGCATTCACATCCTTCTTGTAATGCGTACCCGTTGACTGCCCGAAGTACACGTGTACAAGTGCAATATTTTCCCTATTATGAAGAAAAAGAAAAGAAAAGAAAAAAATCAGCAATCTGGCGTGATTTCTATTTGTTGTAGTTTTCTTTCTTTTTTATGTGTATATATACATCTACCAATTTATCTATCTGTCTGCCTATCTACAGCGCGACTGATATATATAGAGAGAGAGATACAGAGATAGGTAGATAAATAGAGATATATCAATTAATAGATAAATAGATGCATGGAAAGTAACACAGACAGACATATAAGTTGATAGACACACTGCTAGACAGATGAATAGATAGACAGAAGCATATACAAAGATATCCATTTCCTCTGTGTTATGAAAGCTGAGATGGAGAACTCACATGAAGTAATTCAGAAGCTCTGTGAAAGACTCGGGAAAACTTGCCATCAAATGTTCCGCGTCTTCTGTGGTGTTGATTTGACAAAGACCTCTTGTTATATTCTGCCGAGAACAATTATTAAAACGAACTTTGTATTTACTTCATCTCTCTGATACTCTTATGATATAAACTTCACGATCAATAACATCACTCTAATGAATAAATACTCTTATAATATACCCTTCATGATATACCCTCATATAAAAATAAATAAGTCACTCTTACAATGAACAAACCCCTCTTAGAACGAATACACATCTTTAAACTTTCATAATCATAAATCAATCATCCCCCCCTAGTCTTTCCTTTCTCATTACCTGAATGTCGACGTCAAAGGCACTTCGGTCACAGAGTTGCTTGATCAGTGGTAGAAGATGCTTCGGCCCAACGAAAGGATCGAGTAGCCGATCGCGTGACAGAGTACCATAGGTGGGGACAGCCGTGTAAGAAGTAGTATTACACCTTGGATAACAGCTCTTGTGGAGGTAGTCCTCGAAGATGGAGGAGTTTTGAAAAGTACCTGGAGTGGAGACTTTTTTTTTATGTCACGGAGGGTTGGATAAAATATTTGTGTTTATTTTCCAAGAGCTTTGAATATTCGATATTTTAAATTACCATTTTAAGGGAGTTGCGGTTATCTTTATAGACATCAGATCCTTACGAATAAAAAGAAGAAGATAAAATGGCAATAAATTCTAATGTCATTTCCACTAACCGAATAAGCGATGTAAGCAATCGATGTCCTGTCTACTTATACAAACTTTTTCCGTTCCTATAAGAAAACATACATTAAAATCATATATTACTAAACATTCATTGAGTATATGTATTCCGATTTAATTACCCATACATATATTCTAAATACACATTCTAAGTATACATACACACTCTAAATATACAAACAGGTACTCTAAATACACATACACACATATAACTGATTATGAGGCGCGCCGAGGTCTATACATATATACTTAAATTGACCTCAAGACGCGCAAGAATTAGAAAATTGATTGATCGACTGATTATTTAAAATTATCTGCTGCGTCAACAGCTAAGGTCATTAGAGTAAAAAAAAATGCAAACAAACCTGGCATATGGTAATCCAGGCATTTGCAATGAGACACCATTTTCTTTGCAATGAAATCACTCTTGCAAGCCTCGTAGGAATAATAATCAGGATAGTGAAACAGCTGTTTCTCGCTGTCAGTAAAACACCTTGAATATTAGACAGAAAAGGAATTAGCGAGATTCTGATATATTCAAAGACTTGGTTTATTTTCTTGACTATTTGGGTCAGAATTTTAGATAGCAAGACTTGGCTTGGAAAATTGATTACAGTTAAATGCTGATTTCAGTAATGAAGAAGAAAATGAAGAAGGAGCAGAAGAAGAAGAAGAAGAAGAAGGAGGAGAAGGAGAAGGAGGAGGAGGAGGAGGAGAAGGAAGAAGGAGAAGGAAGAGGAGGAGGAGGAGGAGGAGAAAAAGAAGAAGAAGAAGAAGAAGAAGAGGAGGAGGAGGAGGAGGAGAAGGAGGGGAGGAGGAGGAGGAGGAGGAGGAGGAGGAGGAGGAGGAGAAGGAGGAGGAGGAGGAGGAGGAGGAGGAGGAGGAGGGGAAGGGATGGGATGGGAGGGGAGGGGAGGGGAAGGGGAAGGGGAAAGGGGAAAGGGAAGAGGAGGAGGAGGAGCAGGAGGAGGAGGAGAAGAGGGAGAGGAAGGAAAAGGAGGAGGAGTAGAATAAGAAGAAAGAGAATGAGAATGAGGAGAATATGAACGCAAAGAAGATGATGAAGAAGAAAAAGAAAATTACGAGAAAGAGGAAAAACAAGAAGAAAAAGAAGCAGAATAAGAAGGATTGATTTAATACTGAAAATCATCTGCCGCGTCAACATCAAAGGCCATTAGCGGCAGAAGAAGATGGAAAAAGGCGAATAATGATGATGATAAGAAGAAGCAGAAGGAGAAGAGAAGAAACTACACACTTCCTTGCACTTGGAGGGAGACCCATGGCGGCGGCGGTCGTGTAAGTTGAGCTCACTCTCACTGGAATAAAAACCTCATTTCCGGGAGACACGACAATGCCCTCATTGTTCAGACCGGGAGGCGTTTTCGACTCCTGAAGAAATATCTGAGACAAAGTATACGCGGATATAGTGCTTATTTTGTTTCACGTGGCGAGATGGTTGTTTAATTCCTTGTTTTGGATCAGCATTGAACTCTCTTATTGTTCTGTTATATATTCTTTCATCTAGGATTTTTTTTCTGAATTGTTGATTGATTTACGAATATGTCAATAAATTAACAGGGATGTTAAAAGGTATTTCCATATATTTTTGCTTTGCAGAAGAGACTATGAAATAATATCAAAAGTTAGTTTAAAAAAAGTAGATCAGAACCCAATTCTTTTACTAAATCTAAAACTTCGCTTCCATATTTCGCACACTGTAAATATTCACTCTCGAGCATACCTTCCCTACAGTACATTTGTTACAGTGAATTCTGTTAACCAACTCTCACAACCTTGAAGCCGATAGCCTGGTACGTAGTGGTGACGTACTCCTTCCTCTGTGTGTCTAGGAGCACCACAAGTCCTTCATCTACCCCGGCGTTGGTTATTTCCATGGGGTTGGTCTGCGTTATTTGGCCACTTGAGGTTGAAGCCTGCTGCGCCTCATCCCTAGGGCATGTCGTGAGGGAGCCTGGCGACCTCCTGTAAAGAGAATAGGAACACTGACACGATAGCAAATTGATACCCGATTGTTCAGTATGGTACTCTGTTGTTTGTTTTACCAAAATATTATTTTTTTAGACTGGTGAATATAAAGAAATTTAGCGTGACTCCCATTCTGTTCATATATTCAAATATTCACTTTACTAGATTTATTACTATTATTTTAACTAGTGCATACAAAGAAATCGGTAAATCGAGAGAGCAAATCATGAGAGTAATAATAAAATCCTTCATATGAAGGATAAAAGCAGCTACTGAATTCTGCAGTACCTTTCTTAGTCTCGTTTTAGTGAAACTAAAACCTGTTGGCACTTTAGTCTACAGAATAATCTTTGACTTCACCTTCATGAGTCTCCAACCGACACCTTACTGAAGACCTCAAGAACTATGAAATGGAAATCTTCTGTTCTTTCTCTGTCTGTCTGTCTGCCACCCCTCCTCTCATTGTGACCTACCTACTTCCTTTGACATTGATAACGCAACAAAACCCGAAGTGTGTGGGAATCTGCACAAAGAGTGATTTGCAGTCTTGTGAGGAACGCCAGAGACAGGATATTATCATATCATCACAACTCTGGGCACCCTGCAATAACATGAACATGTGTTAATTGTATGCCTTGAGAACTGAGATTGGTAATAAACTGAGATAGCAACAGGAATAGTTGTAAGTTATAATAGTAGCAGCAATGGTAGTAGTGGTAGAAGTAGGGTTGTAGTAACCATATGGTTATCTCCTGTTCAGATTATGACCACTCTGGAGTAAGGAAATAATTATCAAAATTATCAAGGTTACACCAGAACATTATCTCTTTAAAATACTTTGTCTTATTGCCTCAGGAGACCACGAATAAAGGGAACATACCTCCTTGATGGTACAATAAGCATGTGAAGCCATTCGTTTTAGCTGGGAACGAGTGTACAGTTCGTCACTTGTCTCACCGCTGAAGAGATTGTGTCGTAAACGATACGTCAAGTTATGCCACTCGTCGTCAGGATAGATTTTCCTAATAATTATAACAGATAAATAAAAATAAGGTCCTTTGGTATCATTCACACATATTAGTCAGTTCACAAATCACACACGAAATGTACGAATAAAAACAATGCTTCAGAAGAAACTCTAAACAGATTTTCGAAACCCTTCACAACC
>NC_051395.1:17736413-17738913 GCF_015228065.2 Penaeus monodon | reverse complement strand
TCTGTTAGAGTAATCTGTGGTAATAGTTTTTAAATATGTATTTCGCGTTCGCGAGTTTATTAGACGATAATCGGTGACGATAATAGGTATACAACAGATGTATACCATTTATGTTGGTGGAATTCCATATTCAGGCAACAATCTTAATTTGATAAGTTCCGATAGCAGGGGAGGGCATTATGTATATCAGGGGGTAAAACAGGCTTAAAATATAATGCAACAATACTTAAAACAACGAAAGAAAATAGTTAAAATCAGGAAAAAAATACTGAAACGCCAGCCAACAGCGAAACTCTACGGCCCGACACGCCACGTAAAAAAAGAAAAGAGAAGAAAAGAAAAGAAAAGAAAGAAAGAAAAAAAATCTACGGGAGGGCCCGCCCACGTTCACTAAAATCGGAAATACACATCATTATCAAGCTGTGAAGCCACGTTTACACACACACACACTCACACACATGTAAATATATACAAAATGTCGCAACCAAGCAACCTTACCTAAGCCCCTGCGGGGGCTCTGCTCCCGGACCCCCCCTCCCACGTTGGGTATTTACCTATTTGGTCTCTGCCCCCGGACCCTTTCACCCATTGAGGTATTTACCTATTGCACAATTTATTCAAGATTAGCCCATTGGACCCCAAGGCTTCACTTTGAACCACAGCCAGGAGGAAAGGGAGTATCTGCTTCTCTGGATACCGAAACTTAAAAATAGGTTAGTCACTGTAAAGCCGGCACACACTTTTTACACTGTATCATATTGTTTAGTACACTGTGACCCACAAGATACTCAGAACAGAAATCAGGGTTTCCTACGACTTTGTTTGAGTATGATATTCCCGTGTGACAATCTGCACGCGATTTCTTTGTAGAGTTTTCTCCTTCCTTTACTGTGTCCATGTTTGACGGAAGTGTCAAATAGGCCACCAGGCCGTATGGCGATGCTGTGGCAGATGGTTGTTTGGTATCTACTACTTAGACTGGTCTAGTACATCTTTAGGGAGTGATTGTTGTGGGTCTGAGTGCCCACAGTGAATGTAGATCTCGGTTCAAGATTCTTTGGTTTAAATTCATATGTGCTGTGTAAGCATGCAGGGAATGAGGGGAGCCAGCTGTCCAGTAATAGAGCCGAGAAGATTCCCTGTCAGCCAGTCAGGTCTGCTAAAGGCTGGGGGTGAACCTATGGCTCGGGGCCTGCATACAGTCCTGACTGCCATCTGGCAGTCTGGTACCATTCCCCCTGACCTGCTGAGGGGCGTGGTCAGGGGAAAGGGGATCGTTGGGATTGTAGCAACTACCGTGGTATTACACTGCTCAGCATACCAGGCAAGGTTCTCTCGTTCTCGTTCTTCTGAAACGGATCCGCAACCACCTACTGAGGCATCAGAGACCGGAGCAATCTGGATTTACTCCTGGCAAGTCCACGATAGACCGTATACTAGCGCTTCGAGTAATTGTGGAACGCCGTCGTGAGTTTGGTAGTGGGTTGCTTGCAACCTACATCGACCCCGAGAAGGCGTTTGACTCGGTGCATCAGGAATCACTATGGGAGATCCTGAGACTCAGGGGAATTCCGACACAGATTATTGGCCTAATAGCAAGCCTTTATACTGGTACTGAAAGTGCTGTAAAGTGTGGTGAGGTATGTCGAACTTCTTCCCTGTTAATTCAGGAGTGAGACAAGGCGTGGTGGGGGTATGTCGAACTTCTTCCCTGTTAATTCAGGAGTGAGACAAGGCTGTATTCTTGCACCAACAGTTTTCAACACCTGTATGTACTGGATAATGGGCAGAGCTACTAGCCAAAGTCAGTGTGGAGCATCACTAGGCAATATCAAGGTCTCAGACCTTGACTTTGCCGACGATGTTGCCATCCTATCTGAGTCCTTGGAGTCACTGGTGGTGGCTCTTGATGCATTTAGCAATGAGGCAAAGCCCCTAGGCCTAGAGGTCTCCTGGACCAAGACCAAGATTCAGGACTTTGGGGGCTTGTTAGGGGAACCCATTCAGTCGATCCATGTTTGCGGTGAGGACATTGAAGTTACAGAAAGTTTTACATACCTTGGTAGCGTAGTCCATATCTCTGGGTTGTCAGACCAAGAAGTCAGTAGACGGATTGGTCTGGCAACAGGAGCCATGAACTCGATCAACAAGAGCATTTGGAGATGTCGGTACCTATGCAGAAGGACCAAGCTACGTGTCTTCAAGGCCTTGATACTGCCAGTTTTGCTCTATGGAAGCGAAACCTGGATGCTATCCAGTGTCTTGGAGTCTCGTCTTGATGCCTTTTGTAACAAGTCCCTTCGCTGGATCATGGGGTACAGTTGCCAGGACCAGGTGTCCAACCAGCGGTTACACCATGAGACTGGCATGGGACCTGTTACTTGCATAATCCAGGATCGCCAACTCAGGCTATATGGCCACCTAGCTCGTCTCCCTGTGGACGACCCTGCCCATCAGGTTGTCTGTCTGCGAGACAACCCTGGGTGGAGGAGACCTGTGG
>NC_051395.1:17723913-17726413 GCF_015228065.2 Penaeus monodon | reverse complement strand
CCCAAATTTGACCAAATCGCAATTTCCTTAATGCCCAACGATCAGTCTCGCAAACGAGGACGGCACAAAGCTATAACCATAACACCCTGACGGTAGCATACAGGTGTCTGGGTGGTTCGAAGAAACACAAATTTCTTTGGGCCTCTTACTTGGGACCAGTTGTTGTACCCAATCTGCACCTTTCGAGCAGGAAACTCCCTGTGCTGTTGTTATTGGTGGCTTGGGAAAGGTTTCCGTGTTTACGGTGGTTATATGTGTTGTCCAAGTTGAATGTTGTTAGTTGATGTTTTTTCTTTTATAAGGAAATATATTTTATGTTTGTTTGACTTGGACATGATCTTAGTCTTTTTCTTGTTCATCCTAAGTCCGACGTTCAGACTTTCTCTATTCAGATCGTTTATTAGTTGTTGCATTTCATCTGCAGATTCACCGAAGAGATCAATATCATCTGCAAATCTTAGATTGTTTAGGTATTCGTCTCCTATTTTGATACCTTTTCCGTTCCATCCTAGCTTCTTGAATATTTCCTCAAGGCAAGCTGTAAACCGTTTAGATGAGGTGGTATCGCCCTGTCTAACACCTTTTTTTAAAGCATTTTTCGTGTGGAGTTTCATGGCTGCTGCCCCATCTTTGTATATATCTTCCAATATTTTACAATATACCTCCTCAACTCTCTGTCTTCGAATACCTTCTAGTGCTGATGTACAGAGTCAAATGCCTTTTTCATAGTCGACGAATGCCATACACAAGGGGTTTCCTACATTCACTTATTTGTTCTCGTATTTGGGAGAGCGTGTGTATGTGGTCTGTTGTTGAGAATCCACTGCCAAAGCCTGCCTGTTTCCTAGGCTGGTTAGAATCCAGACTGTCAGAAATGCCAGTTGTGATGACTTTTGTGAACTGTTTGTAAGTAACTGAAAGTAGGCATATGGGGCAGTAGTTTTGTAGATCCTATCTATACCCTTTTTATGTATCAAAATAATTGTTGCATTTTTTTTC
Source organism: Penaeus monodon (assembly GCF_015228065.2). Lineage (NCBI taxonomy): Eukaryota > Metazoa > Arthropoda > Malacostraca > Decapoda > Penaeidae > Penaeus > Penaeus monodon. The sequence goes on along the minus strand of NC_051395.1, from coordinate 17,725,414 downwards.
TGGCTTTCGGATTTTTTCCCGTTGAGGAGGCATTTTCTTTTTAAATATTGGCATCTATTATAAGGTCTATACTAATTCCGTCTTCACCTGGTGTTTTCCCTCTCTTCATGCCTTTAAGCGTTCTTTTTATTTCTTCCGCTGTGATGTTAGGTACATCTCTAGTTACCGCGTTCGCTTCTATCTGTGGCTGTTCATTTGAGTTGTATAGATCCCTGTAAAAGTCTTCCACTACTCTTCATGATTTCATATGTCACTTCTCTGTCTGGTTTCTTTATTGCATACATTTGATTTCTCCCTATTTCGAGTCTCAATCTAGTTGTTTTCATGCTTGTACCTGAGATCCTGTTTCATATTTTATTTGAGTTTGAATTTCCGTACATCTCTCTTAATTTTATTCATAGTCTTTGTTAGTTCAGCTAATTCTGTCTTGTCCCTGATTGGTGATAATCTCATGACCCTACGTTTTTGTGTAAGTTGTTTAGTTTCTACTGGAACCTTGCTTGACGTTCTTACCGCCTACTTCAAGTGCAGCTTCCTTTATTAGGTCATTGAACTATTTGTTGATTTGGTCACTGCTGAGATTTTCGTCGCTGAGAAGTGAATATGTGTTTTGCATGTTAAGGTTAAATTCTGACGCTCTGGTCTTCAAGTTAGCTAAATTTGGCTGCAGTTCTCGTATGAGTTTGTTCCTTTCCCTTCTGAGATGTAATTTGATCTGCCAACATTTACGTTATTAAAAAATTCCACATTTTTACTGTACCGCGCCTATTTAAAATTATGAAGTTAATTTCGTTTTTGATGTCAGATGGCGACTTCTATGTCCACTTCCACTCTAGTCTTTTTTTGAAGAATGTATTCATGATATTCAGTGACTGAGCCACCGCAAAATCGACTAGCATTCGTCCCCTCTCATTCCTAGTGCCTATTCCGTGATTCTCCACTACGGTTTCTCCTGCCTTTTTACCTATTTTGGCATTAACATCTCTCATAATTTTTGTGAAATGGGTTTTTGCTCTCTCGCTGACTAAATGAACATCTTCATAGAAGCTCTCTTCATGGAGGTTGGAACACAGACTTGAACAAGCTTTAAATTGTACCAATGGCTTAGTTTTATTGTTACTGAAGCCACTCTTTCACTTATACTATAGAATTCCACAATATTTTTTTCTAAACGTTTGTGAACTAGGGAACCTACCCCTAATTCCTGCTTGCTACCCTGAGGTTTACCTCTCCAATTGAGTAAGTGTCCATCATTTAGGAACTTCTGTTCTTCACCTAGTCTTCTAGCTTTACAGTCCTACAACATCCCATTTAATGAAAGAGAATTCCTCAAGTAATGCTAGTATGTCGGATTCATTTCTCATTGTCCTTATATTATATGTGCAAAAGTTCATCAACGTGGGGCGGCCTATTTTTAAAAAGTGATTTATAGCTCCTTCGCCTCCGTGGAATGAGGGCTGTTGCTCTGTTTGTGCAGTCATGGTTTATGATTGAGAGGTAG
>NC_051395.1:17716413-17721413 GCF_015228065.2 Penaeus monodon | reverse complement strand
CATTATCATCATCATTGACATTATTATCATTATTGTTTTTATCATCAATATTATTACTATTGATGTTCCTGTTTTGTTATTATTATTATTATTGGTACTAGTATCATCATCACTGTTACTATTACTATTTATAACTATTATTATTATTATCACTTTTAGTAGTAGTAATAGTAGTAGCAGTATTTTAGTATTATTATTATCATCATTATCATTATCATTATTTTCATCATCATTATCATTATCATTTTCATTATTGTTATTAACTTTATTATTACTATTATAATTATTATTATTATCAATATTATTTATTATTATTGCTGATATCATTACTATCATAATCATCATTATTATTATTATTAATATAATCATTGTTATTATTATCATCACTTATGAATATCATTAGTAATACTATTATTATTATCCTTATTATTACTATCATGATCAATATTATCATTATTACTATTATCATTATTTTGATAATCATTATCACTGTTATCATTATTACCATTGTTTACATTATCAAAAAGGACATAGAAAGAAGCAGACAAATATGTTCCATAAAGTTACACACTAATGCTTTAAAACCATTGATTCCCAGCCAGTGGACTGTGACCCGTAAGGAGACCGCGGAGGCTGGCAGCGGGGTCGCTAAACTTTGGGGTAAATAGTATGAGCCAATTTCTTAGTCGTTAATGTGTGTTCCTACTGAGAATGTACTATATATGTCACCAACGGATTGTTGTATTGCAGTTATGGAAACAGAGGTGAATGGTTGTTTTTAATTATTTTATTTATTTATTTATTTATTATTTTTATTTTAATGTAAAGACATTTGAGAGGATCGCGGATATTATTATATTTAATTCAACTTTTTCCTGCTTTAGGCTTTATTTCTACTAAGTCGGCTTGGTGGCGCGCATCATCCATATTTTAGTTCTCTATCCACATTATCAGTTTGACTTTTTTTCTCTCTCTCTCTTTTATTTTCTTTTTCTTTTTCTTCTTCCATTCATCTTCTTCATCTTTTTCATCTACTGTCTTTTTTCTTTTATTTAGCATGACTCTTTCCTTAGGACACGCTTATGTCTTAGTGTCTTAAAACTTTATTTTGCCTTCTACTTAATACTACTTAAACCCTAGGCATGGTCGTCTCAACATCATTCGACAGCGGACAGTGTTCGTCTTAACATCATTCGACAGCGGACAATGTTCGTCTCAACATCATTCGACAGCGGACAATGTTCGTCTCAACATCATTCGACAGCGGACAATGTTCGTCTCAACATCATTCGACAGCGGACACATGCTCGTCTCAACATCATTCGACAGCGGACACATGCTCGTCTCAACATCATTCGACAGCGGACACATGCTCGTCTCAACATCATTCGACAGCGGACACATGCTCGTCTCAACATCATTCGACAGCGGACACATGCTCGTCTCAACATCATTCGACAGCGGACACAAACTCGTCTCAACATCATTCGACAGCGGACACTACCAAATAACAGCCTTTGGAAAACAGTATCCCCAATGTTTGCATTTACTCTTCCTATTGTTATGCTGCGAGCCTGTGAAGCTGATGAGAAGAGGCATTTTAACATCATTTTTTAGGGTAGTGTCTTGTAGTGGAGTGAAGGCGAAATTTTTCTACCTTTATATAAATGCAAATTGTTGGTCCACTTAAATAGCTTTGGGTAAAAACTTAGCATGCAGCTGCTGGCTTATGTATCTAAAAAAAAAAAAGAAAAAAAAGAAAAGAAAAATAGACTGGTAACATGATACCCAGTCAGCGGACATTATTTTCATGTAAACTCAACAACCCTTAAAGGAGAAAAAACCGTTATATTTTGCACTTGCTAATATCTCACTTCTTTGCAGTCTATCATTATCTTAAAATTCCCTCCTCTGGCGACTCGCGATGTCGGGAGATGACATCAGGCAATCTCCATTCCCTCATCTTCTTTCTCCCTTGGATGGATGTCAGGCAGAGAAGCTGATGGGTGAGGCTCACGGCACGACGGGCGGGGGGGGGGGGGGTCCTTCCTTCCTTTTGTAACAAACTTCAGGGTCTCCAATTTTGAGAGTTGCTGGAGTTCGCGTTTCGTCTTTTTTTCTCTCTCTCTCTGTTCTGTTTACTTCTCTCCCTCGCAACGCGGCCTCTTAACCCAGCCTCGTCCCCCCGTCTCCTGCCCCGCCCCCTCGTCCCGTCCCCTGCCCCGCCCCCTCGCCCCGCCCCCTCGCCCCGTCCCCTGCCCCGCCCCCTCGCCCCGCCCCCTCGACCCACCCTGAGTCCTCGTAGACAGATTGGTCTAAAACCTGCTTTGAGAATGCTATCCTGGCCTATCAAAATGCGTTATAGTATTGAAGGAAGATAGTGTTAAAGCAAGATGCAGTTGATGAGGATGCTGCTGCTGATGAAGGTGAAAGTTAGGAGGACGATGAAGACGAAGATGAAGATGAAAATAGAGACAAAGAAAAAGTAACAGAAGAAAAAAAGGAAGAAGCAGAAGAAGAAAAAGGATAAGAAGAATAAGAAAAAGCAAAAGACGAAGAAGCAGGAGCAGCAACAGCAGAATAACAAAAAAAACGGAAGAAGAATCAGAAGAATCAGAAACAGAAGAAGAAATAAACAAAATAAGAAGAAGCCCAAGAAGAAGAAAAAGAAATAGAAGCCACCACACAAAGGCTCACCCCTAACTGGCAACCTCTCGAACAGAATTCCAAAGCAGGGATTTTAAGGAGAAGTCTCGGTGTATTTCTCGAAACTCAACCTTAAGATGAAGCTAAGAAAAACTCAGCTAGGAAAAGTTGGCCAATACGATGAAACTTTACCTCGGGGGAAAAAAAGACCAGAGTTGATTCTTCATCACATCACATCGCTTGGATGCCGACCTGTTTCGACTAAACTTCGGAATTATTAGTCTTTACTGGGAGGAGACGAAAAGAAATTCATACGTGCTTTTAATACTGCGTGTTTGTTTATAGCTGGTTGTCCGTATATGCTCTCTTCGTCTGTTTGCATACGCTAGCGCAAAACGTGTAAATGATAAGCAAGCTGTCCCGTTTATGACATAATATATAAACAGAAAGATATGCTTATTTAAACATGAAGGTTAAATCACACACACACACACACACACACACACACACACACACACACACACACACACACACACACAAACACACACACACACACACAAACACACACACACAACACAATATATATATATATATATATATATATATATATATATATATATATATATATATATATATATATATATACATATATACACATATACACATACATATATACACACAGACACACAAAGTCATGTGAAAGTCAGATAATGCAATGTCAGTAGAATGATGAGGATAAGGATGGATGTCCGAGCCAGAGGACTGCGCTTCCATCAGGGCAATGTGAGAGTTCTGAACAGGGTGTCGTGTCTGTAGGAGGCTTGGACCATTCCGCGCCTCTTGGTGTTGATAGCCTCCAGCAATTTATGTAGCAGTGAAGCTCCTGTAACTGTAGCACCCTTTGCCAGGAAACCCATCATCACGCTGGTCCCAAAAGACTGTGAGCATGACCTTACATGTCATGAGTGTGACACTTTTTTTTTGGGGGGGGGGGGGTTGAGTCAAAATGCTTCCATTGTTTTGACTGTGTCTTTGTCTCTGGGTCATCGTGATGTACTCAAGTTTCTTCCTGAGTAATTAGTTTGTTCCTGAATAATGCTTCTGGCAAGGTGTGATTAAGCTATACACACACACACACGCCACGCACACGCACACGCACACGCATATATATATATATATATATATATATATATATATATATAGATATATATATATATATATTGTGTGTTGTGTGTGTGTGTGTGTGTGTGTGTGTGTGTGTGTGTGTGTGTATAATATATATATGTATATATATATATATATATATATATATATATATATATATATATATATATGTGTGTGTGTGTGTGTGTGTGTGTGTATGTATATATATATAAACACACACACACTTGTACTTACATTTTATTAATCAATTCATTGATTTGTTTATTTATATATTGCACATGGCAGTTTACTGGTTCGTTGCCTCTTTTCCTCACTTCCTCATCTTTATCTCCGTCTCCTCCTTCCACTTTCTCTTGAATCCCACCCTCTATCATTTTTCTCATTGCCTCTCTCTTTCTCCTCTTCCTCCTTCACAGCCACGAGAACAGGAAGACATAAGACGGGTGTTCTTCTTCTTACGTGTGATTGCCTGGAGTTCGATTTCCTGAGACAATTGATGTATTTTCATATTGTTGTTGTAACTCTTGCTGTTTGTTGTTACTGTTGCTGTTATTGTTGTGGTTTTTGTTGTTGTTGTTGTTGATTTCATTGTTATTGTTATCATTATAATTCTACTGTCGTTACTATTATTATTATTGTTATTATTAGTGTTATTATTGTTATTATTGTTATTATTGTTGTTATTGTAATCATTATTAAATCGTTATTATTATTATCATTATCATTATTATCATAATTATCATTATTAATATTATCATTATAATTTTTATCATTATTATCATTATCATTATTGTTATTATTATTATTATTATTATTAATATTATTATTATTATTATTATTATCATTATTATTATTATTATTATATTATTATTATTATCGTTATTATTATCATTATCATTATTATCATTATTATTATTATTATCAGCAGTAGTAGTAACGATATTTAAATTATCGTTATTATTTTTTTATACTAAAACTTCTGCTATATTAGTATGGCTATTATCATAATCACTATTATTGTTATTGTTATTATTATTATCATTATTATTATCATTATTATCATTATTATCATTATTATTACTATTATTATTATATTATTATTATTATTAATTATTATTATTTTATTTTTATCATATTATTATATCATTATTATTATATTATTACTTTATTACTATTATATTATCATTACT
>NC_051395.1:17703913-17706413 GCF_015228065.2 Penaeus monodon | reverse complement strand
ATGAAAGAGGAGGTAGAGGGGAGAGTAAGGAGAAAAGTAGAAGAATGAAAGGAGAGGGAGAGGGGATGGAGAGAGGAGAGATAGGGAAGATAGGGGAGAAGGACGAAATAATGATTATTGTAATAATAACAGTGACAGTAATAAAAATTATATCAGGAGTGATGATAATAACAACATTAATATGGATAAATATAATAATGATAACAATAATAAAAGTAATGATTATTGATAATAATAGTAATGATATAATAATAATAATAATAATAATAATGAAAAATCAATAATGTGATATGATGATGAAGATAATAATAGATAATAATAATAATATAATAATAATAATAATAATAATAATAATAATAATTTAATATAATAATAATAATATATAATAAATATAATAAGTAATGAATATAATAATAAGATTATGATAATATAAGTACGATTATAATATAATAATAATAATTGATAATAATAATATGATAATGAATAATATGATAATGTAAATAAGAGATAACATATAATTTTTTTTTTTTTTATAATTATAATAATGATAATAATAATAAATAATGTTAATGATGACAATAATGAATATGATAACTGCAACAATGATAATAACGTTAATGAAATAGTAATAATGATGATGATAATATGAAGACGATGTAAATAGTAATAATAATAATCTTGACAATAACAACAAAATGCAGATATAGCAACAAGAACAACAGAATAATCATATATCTTTTTTTTTTTTTTTTTTTTTTTTTTTTTTTGTCATTTTCTGTGCGAAAAGATATCGTAATAAATTAAAAATGGTTTTACCTTTAAAAAGGGGGAAAGCTTGCAAAAAAACAAAACTTTTCAACAACAAAGAATTTTATTTTTTTTTTTTTTTTTTTTTTTTTCCCCTTTTGCGGGGGAGTTCCAATAAATTTAATTTTTTATTATTAAAAATTTTTTTTCAAAATTTTTTATTTTTTTAATTTTATTTTTTTAAATTTTATTTTTTCTTTTTTTTATTATTATTATTATTTATTTTATTATTATTATTTTTATTATTATAATTATTTTTATTATTATTATTTTATTTAAAACTTTTATATTATTATTATTATTATTATTATATTTTTATTTTATTTATTATATTTTTTTTTTTATTTCATTATTTTTTAAATTATTGTTTTTTTTATTATTATTACATTAATTTTTTTATTATTATTATTATTTTATTTTTTTTATCATAAAATTTTTTTATTTTTTAATTTTTTTAAATAATTATTAAAAAAAAAAAAAAAAAAAAAAAAAATTATTAATATTATTTTCGATTACTTAGAAAATCAAGATTTTTCATAACGTTTGAAAATTTTACTATAAGGGATAAAAAGAAAGGGGAAAAGGGAAGAAGGGGGGGGAGAAAAATAAGGGGAAGGGACGGAAAAGGGAAAAACAAAGGAAAAAAGAGGGGAGGTCAAGGGGGGAGGGGGGGAAAAGGGGGAGGAGAAAGTGGAGGAAGAGGAGGATGAAATGAAGATGGGGGTAGAGAAAAATGATAAGGGAAAGGAGTAGAAGTAGGAGGAAGGAGAGGAAAAGTATCAGGGGATTTAACATTAACGTAGAAACGTAGTAAAATTGTAAAAATGCAAGTGAGAGAATAGGAAAACAATAATGCAAATTATCAAATGGTGCAAAGGAATACGACGATAGGGTAGTTGCCCACCAAAAGAATACCAAATAATAAAAAATGTAAACCAGCAAGATGAAAAAAAGGAAAGAGAGAGAAATGCAGAAAAGAAAATAGTTCCTCACGTGCCAAGAACCAGGCGCACGGCACGTCCTAACTGAAAGAAAGTAAATGAAAAATAGAAAACGATGGTCTCCAGGCTGTTCCTTGTCTATGCAGCTCAACGTCCTTGGTCAGGCTTTTACTTTTTCGCACTATTACTCAGTATTGGTGGTGTGAGAGAGGGGAAAACAGGGGAGAGGAGAGAGAGAGAAGAGAGGAGAGAGAGGAGAGGAAGAAAAGGGAGAGAGAGAGAGAGAGGAGAGAGAGGAGAGAGAGAGAGAGAGAGAGAGTGTTTATTTGCGTTTGCGTGTGGAGTATAGGTCTATGTCTTTGTGTATGTATGTCTTTCCGTGTTTGACTACGTATATACAGTATGTATGTGTGATTGCGCTAGTGCTTGTGCTTTCGAGTTCAAGCGGAATTCACACAAAATGTAATATAATTTCCGTCCTGCTGGACATGATAGCTGCAATAAACGTGGGTCTCTTCTTTGTTATGTTTCCCTCAGGATACACGGTGCACAGAACAATTAGTGAGGCTGTTAAGTTAATTTACCGCATCATACCCAGTATCTCATAGTATGAGATTGGTCTGGTAATTCTCCCTCGGAAAGGGGGGGGGGGTAACTTGGGGTGGGATGAGGATAACCTAGGGGAAGGAAGTCGTGGTGTAATGCATGTCTATTTTCTCCACCGAACTTTCTTTTGTGTGTATTTGTGCAAA
>NC_051395.1:17666413-17693913 GCF_015228065.2 Penaeus monodon | reverse complement strand
ACCATCCTTCGCCCTAAACTCCGATCTTACGTTTTTTCTTTCCACTTGTACCATCGAAACCCCGAAAATATTTTTGGAAAATTGTCGCCATCTTGTCTTGGGTTTTGCCTCTTCCCCCTGTTTCCTTCACCACCCCTGCCCAAAATTTTTTTCCTAAATTTTTTCTACTTCTCTTTTACATACCAATAAATTTTAAATTTTTCCTCCTGTTAAAGATGCCCAAATAGTCGGTCTTTTAAAATTTTTTTTTTCTAAAGCACTTAAATCTTTCCCGTTTTTCTTCTCTGCCCGCTAATAGGGCAGTACTTTTTTCCAAAAACCACATTTCAAACTATTGATCTTTTTCTTGCCCTATCATTTTCGGGCCCCCCAACCCCTCAAAACCCATATGATGAAATTTTGGGAAAACAAAATGAGTTCAAAACATCAGCTTTTTTCCGTAAGGTAATGCTTCGGTTTTTCCCAATGTTATTGAGAGAAAATTGTGGCGTTTTTTTGGAAATTTTGGGAAATTCTTTTTTTACATCCGGTGAATTATCATTTGTATTGTTAAACCCAGCTCCAAGATAAGTAAATTTTTTCACATTTTCCAAATCATTCCATTAAATTGTAACAGGGCATCTTGTTCATTGCCGGTTATCTTTGAATCTTCATGATTTTATTTTTTCCTTGGGCATTAAGAAAAAAGCCAGCCTTTTCGCTTGTTTTTCTCTAATTTTTATCTAGTATTTTGTTGTAGTTCAGTGTTTACTGCTGGAAATCAAAACTATATCATGGGCCCGTTTTTTTTTTCAGATTTGATTTTTTGTATCCCCCAAACATCCACAGTTCCTTAAAAATTTCTCTAGAGCCCTCTCATAATTTTTTCCCAGAATATATATTAAAGAGGTGCGGAGACAGAATTGAAACCCCTGTGGGCACTCCTTTTTTTACTTCAAACCCCTTCCCTTTTTAACCCAAAGTTTTTTCTTACAGCTGCTTCTTTTTGGGGTCAACATGGTTTTTTATTGTTGGTTTATGTTTTTTGGGAAAACTTCATACGTACATGTTATTCCAGAGGAATCGTGATCAACAGTATCAAAGTTTTTCACAAAATTTCGATGAAACCCCGGGACAGGTCTTTTTGATGTTCTCTGTTTTTCTCTATGATAAATTTTTTTTTTTTTTTTTAAAAAAATTTCGGGGGTTTTCGGGTTTCCCTTTTTCCCAGGGCGAAAACCTGCTTGTTCGTCGGGAAATTTTCCCTTTCTTTTTAACTTCAATTTCCTTCTTTTCAGCAATAATTTTCAAAAAAATTTTTGCGGGCTGGACTTTTTAAATGAAAATTTTCCTATTATTTTTTGCATCGGAGTGCTCACCCTTTTTTGGGTATGGGAGAAAAACTAAATTTTACCCAGCCCACTGGCCATTTTCTTTCATTCCATATTTTTTGGTAGATTTTTTTAGAAGAAGTATTCAACATTTTTTCCCAGCATTTTTTAATTAGTTCTGCTGTTATTTCATCTTTTTCCGGGGCTCTTGTTATTCTTTACTTCCTTTAGGGCTTTTTAAACTTCGTCTAGCAGTGGCGGTGGGGTTTATCTTTGGTTTTTCATTGAGGGCTAATTAATGTTTTTTTTTTTGAATTTTTTAAATTTTTTTTGTTAGATTGGGGAAAAATATTTTATTCCTCTACTTTGAAATTTTTTTCCCTCACTAAAACAAAATCCCCTTTTTCAGTTTTGGGTAGTGTCCTTGTTGTTTAAAATTTTCCCTGTGAATTTTCGTACTTTCCCTTTGGGAGAGTTCTTTGTTGTCTTATTGATAGAACCCGTTTTCAAATTTTCTGGCAATGTTCATTTAAAAATTTTTTTCCCTTTCTTGTCGCAATAATCTTTGAATTTTTTTTATTTTGGGTTTTTTTTTAAAAATTTTTTTTTCCCAACCCGGATTATTTATACCCTTTGATTTTAGGCATCTTCTTGTTTCAATTTCACTTAGTGTTTTTTCAGAAAATCCATGGGAATTTGTCTTTTTTTTTTGGGGGGGATAGTTTCCCTTAAACATGCTCAGCAGGAGGGTTTCCCTTTTCCCTTCTTCCCACAACTCCCCCGGTGCTTTTTTCCTCTTCACATTGATTGATATTTCAAATTTTTTTTTGACACTGCAATTTTTGTAATTGTTTATCAAGAGTTTTTTAGTCGAGCTTTAGAAGTGGTGTTGGACGCTCCATCTTTTTGGGTCCCTTTTTTTAAAGTCGATGTTTTGTAATTGGGGGGTTTACTGTTGCGGTTTGGCACCAGGTCTTGTTCTGGCATTTTTTATGCAACTTTTTCCCTTTTTGGTTTTCCCCCAATGTGTCAAATTTTGGGTTTCGTGTTCTTTTTGTCTGGTGAAAACCACGTTTACAAGTTTTCTTGGGTGGTGTTTTTGGGAAAAAAGTATTGGCTATAACAGATTATTTGTATACAAATTCAATAAAAACTTTAAACCCCTTTCATTTTTATCTCCAAGGCCGAATTTTTTCCCCAGGTGTCTTTTTTTTTATTTTTTATTTTTTTTTTTTTGGTTTTTTTCTTTTGGCATAAGGTCTCCCCTGTTTTTTTCATCTCTTTAGGATTGTGTCTAAAGTATCTTTGGGAGTTATAAAAAAATTTTCCCTTTCTTTTATCACTTGCAAAATTGGGGGTGCGTATCATTTTAAAATACTAATATTTGAAGGGTTTTTTCTTGATTCTGACTTTTAAAAAAAGCATCAAATTTATTGGGCTGTCCCAAATTTGTGCATTTGCTTTTTTTTTTTGCGGGGAAAACATAGCAACTCCGTGACTATAATTTCCTTCTTTTTTTCCAGAAAAAAAAACTGGGCCCCTTTTTTTTTAGTTTTGAAAATTCCATACTTTTTTCCAAATTGGGCTCACTTATTCCTTTGTATTTTGAATTTTAAACTATCCCTTTCGTTACAGACAGTATGTAATTTTTCCCATCTCTTTCATTTTTCCCTTTCGTTTCCAAAGTTCCGATTTTTAAAAGTGTTTCTTAATTGGGCATGTTTTTTTTTTATCTTTTTTTGTCTTCCAAAGCATGTTTTTAAAATTGTCAGCCCCGGTTGCCCACTGACTAACGCCCCCCCTTATAACCCACGCGACGGGCGTGTGGTATGAATTATCGTTTTTTGGGATTTTAAACATTGGGTAGAAAGGTTTTTTCAGGAAAAAATAAAAAATTTGGTGGAAATCCCCCAGGCTCCTTCTCAACTCCCTCTCCAACCCAATAGGGGGAAATAAACTTGCCCCCTTTTAAAACCCTTTTCAACCCGTAATACGCCAGACATATTTTTTTGGGGAAAACCCGTAATCAGTAGAACTGAAAAGGGGTTTTCACCAGATATCCACTGCCCGCTGCCGACAGTTTCAAAACCCCAACCCTGGGATAGGGGGCTAATAGGGGGCTAACCTTGTTCAAAGGGGAAAACCCCCGGGGGCAGTTTTTTTGTCTTAAACCCCGGACATATATATATATATATTATAAAATATATATATTAAAATATTGCCACTAACACCGGGGGGAAGGGAAAGGCAAACCACCCCTCTAAATTGCTAAGAAAAAACATGGAACCCATGATTTTGTCCCAAGGGCCCCCGGGGCCGAAAAGGTTAGAGCGGTTTGGACTCAAAAACTGTCACGAAAGGCAAACTGAGTTCGGGGTTCGAGTCCCCCGGCCGGGGCGTTGTTTTCCCCTTGGGGAAAAGGGAAATTCACCTCGATTGCCTACCTAGCCCCTGGGGGGCCCAAACCGCCCAAATCAGTGCTGGTTTCCCCAACCCGGATAAAAAAGAGAGAAAGATTACCTAAAAAAAAAGGGAAAAAGGTCAAAACCGGCACTCTCCGTGGAAAGGAACTGGGGCCCCCAAACCCCGTAAAAATCACTCCAAGAGCATCACAACGTGGGAAAAATGCAATTGAAATATCCCTGCTGTGGCCACGGCGGCTCAGAAAAATGAACCCACCGTTAAAAGAAGAATAAAATTATAATATTATTTTATATCTAATATAATATATTATTTAAATAAACATATATATACATATATATTTTAAAATATATATATATATAATTTAAATTTTAAAATTTATTATTATTTATCCCCAACACCCAAAAAAAAACAAAAAATAAATTTTTTAAATTATTATTATAATTTTTTAATTAAAAAAAAAAATATTTATATTTTCTAATATTTTTTAATATATATTATATATACATATATTCATAAAATTTAAAAATAATAATTTAAATAAATAATTAAAAAAATAAATTTGGGTTTTTTAAAAAATTAAAAAAAATAAAATTTTTATAAAATTAATAAAAAAAATCTTTTTAATTTTAATTATTTTAAATTTTAAAAATTTTAAAAAATATTAAAAAAAAAAAAATTATAATAATAATTTTTGAAAAAAAAAAAAAAAAAAAAAACCAAAAAAAAACCCCCAAAAAAAAAAAAAAAATAATAATTTTATAATAATAATAATAAAATATAAATTATAAAAATATAAAAAATAATAAATAAAAAAAAGAATAAAAAAAATTATATATATAAATTTAAATATATATAAAATTTTTTATTTTATAATATTATATTATATATTATTTTAAAATTTATATAATTTAAAATATATTATTTTTGCACTAAAAAAAAATAAAAAAATTAATAAGAAATTTTTTTTATATTATTTTTTTCCCTTTTTTTTTATTATTTATTTTTTTTTTGGGTTTTTTGTTCCTTTTTACCCATTGGGTTTTTTTAATTTAATTTAAAAATTTAGGAAAAAAGGAGAGTGTTTTTACCCCTTATTTTTATTTATTATTATTAAAATTTTAAAAAATTTTAAAAATTTTTTTTTAAAATTAATTTTTTAATTTTATTTTCGCTTTAAGTTTTTTATTTTTAATTTTTATTGTTATTTTTAATTTATTTTAACTATCAATTTCTTTTATAATATTATTTTTATTTATTTATCTTTATTAATAATTTATTGCTTTTTTGGGAAAAAAAAGGGGGGGGTTTTTCCCCCGGGAAAGAAAGAAGAGCCGGAGAAAAAATTTTTTGTCTTGTGGTGTTTTTTTTTTTTTTGTGTTGTTTGTTTTTGTTGTTTTTTTTTTTTGGTTTTTTTTTTTTTTTTTTTTTTTTTTTTTTTTTTAAGGTTTTTTAAATTTTTTTTTAAAAAAACTTAAAATTTTTTTTTTAAAATTTTTTTTTTTTATTTTTTTTTCCCCTTTAAATGAGTATATAAACATTTACATAACGAGTCCATAAAGGTGCAGTGCGTTTGTTTAGGTTTTGAGTTATGGGTGTGGGTAAGCCTTGCGAATGTAGATAAGATAGTTTAGAGAAAGAGAGAAAAAAGAGATGCCATATAGAATAGATAAGATGCTGGATGGCGAGGAGAGGAGAGAGAGAGAGAGAGAGAGAGAGAGGAGAGAGAAGAGCGAAGAGAGAGAGGAGAGGTGGGCATAATATATATATAGATAGATAGAAGATAGATAGGTATATGAATAGATAGATAGATAAGATAGATAGTAGAAGATAGGATAGAGTAGATAGTGAAGGGGAAAAAGTTAGATAAAGATAGACAGACAGAGACAGAGAGATAGCGAGAGAGAAGATATGTAATATATATATATCTATATATATATATATATATATATATATATATCGTATATATAAATATATATATATAAACACATTTATATGTTTATAATAATCCCATATATATCTATGTTGCATCTAATATGTTATAGGTGTAATTATGTTTATATATGTATTATATATATAAGATATATAATATATATATATATATATGATAATATATATATACTTATTAATATATAATATATATATATAATATATGATTATTTGTATGTAAAGATGGGTGTGTTTGTGTTTGGCGGTGTATATATACATATATGAGTATATATATATATATATATATATTAATATATATATAATATATATATATAATATTATATGTTTATATATAATATATGGATAGATAGATAGATAGATAGATAGATAGATACAACACACATATATATGTTATTATATTTTATATATATATATATATAGATATATATATATATAGTTATATCTTTATATATATTATATATTATATATAATTATATAATGTTGTGTGGTGTGTATATGAAATATATATGTATATCTGGATATAGAATACATATATATATAATATTATATCTATATAGTAATATCTATATATTAGATAGATATCATCTATATCTACATACATCATATATATTATATATATATATATATATATCATATATTATATATAGCTACATATAAACATACACTTATATATATACTCAAGACCTCTATATATATATATCTATATATATACATCAAATAGACTACATATATATATATATATCTCTCTATCTCTCTCTATATCTATATCTATATCAATATATATCTATATATATATATCTAACTGTACGCATACACCGTATTCATATATACCATATACATCTATATTATATTAATACATATATATACGATTATAGTGTATATATACTATATATATATATATCTTATATATATATATATATATGCATATATATAGCATATATAAAATATAATTTTATTTGTATATATAATATTATAAAATAAAGTATATACATATAAAAAATACATAATTTTATATACTTTTAAATATTACATAATATAAATATATATATATATAATATTTATATATATATATAATATTATATATATATATATATGTATGTAGTTCTATATTACGTAAAACTTTATGTATATAATTAATTACAAATAATATTATATATGCATATAATGCATTTTAATACATATTGATATTTATTTGAAATTATAATATTATCATAAAGTATATACGTATATATAAATACTACTACAACATATATATATATATATAATATATAAATATATATATATATATATATATTTCTATATATGTATAATATATTATAAAATATAAATATAAAATACAAAAACATACACATACACACACACACAACAACACACACAATCACTGCTTATTATATAATAATAATTATTTTATTATATATATTATTATATTTTATATATATATATATATATTATTGTATACATATATATTACATTTTCCCTGAATTTAACGCGATTACCCCGAAATCCCACTGGTTTTGGAAGAGCCCACCAAGATCTAGGGCAGGGAAAAAAACACGACCAAAATTTTTCCCTGGCTATACACGGAAAAATGCCAAGCCGCACAGTGACCTCTTCGTACCTTCGTTGATCTGACCAAGGCCTTTGATACGGTCGCAGTGATGGCCTAGGGAAAAATAATGAGAAGTTTGGGCTGCCCCAGGTTCATCACGATTGTCGGTTCCTGACGGCATTTTTTGTGAAAAATACGGGTGATGGTGAGGGGGCAAAAACTTCCCGTAACAAGGGTGGAACAAGGCTGCTTTTCGGGCCCCACCTTCATCAGGTTTTCTGGCCATGTTTACTATGCCTGCCACGAGGAAAAATACTCAAATACAGTTTAGCGGTTTGTTAAATCTTAGGCCCTGCGGGCTGTAAAAAGATGAATAGACTGTCCTCAAAACTTTTTGTTTGCAAATGACTCCGCACTAAATCAGTACATGTCGGGGAAAAGCAGCATGAAGGGACTGTTTTTCAAAAGCCTGTGCAACTTGGGTCTCCCCAAAAAAATACAAGATCGCTCGCCCGCACCGGGAAAACCTTACTGGGAAACCACACTCACGGTAAAAGGGCAAACTAAAGGCTGTTAAAATTTCACCTATCGGACAGACACTCACCAAAGCAGTAAACTCGACGCAGAATAAACAACAGGATTGAAAAAGTAGTGCTGACTTTGGAAATTTTGTGTGGATTCTGGGAGCGACGAGGCCAGCATTACCCCAAGCTAAAGGGTCTAACCGTCAGTATACTTCCCACCTTTACCCCGCAAAACCCTGAAGAGAAAGAGGGAGATAAATATTAAATAGAGATAATAGATGATAGATAGATAATTAAAAAAAGAGAGCGCTCAAAACGGTTTTTGGGTCGTAAGTCGTAAATCACAGACGTTAAGTGCTTAGGGGGAACCGTCTCGTTGCCGTTTTTTACACAGGGTTTTTGATGGAAAAAACTCGGGAGGATGCCCGCGGACACTCTCTGCCGTAAACTCAGCCAAGAAAAAAAACCGTGACCGGACGGCACGGGCCTGTCAGTTCAGGGCCTTGGTCCCGGGGGGGGGGGGCGCCGAGACCTTTCTGGCCCCATTCCGTTGCCCCGGCCCCGGCATTAGTAAGTCTTCGCAAGGGGTTGTTTTTTCATATATTTATATATATGTATATATATATTTATTTATACATGTGTTTGGAAAGGGGCTCCGAAAACATTTTGCTTGCTTCACATACACACACACCACACAAACCCCACCACACACACACACACACCACACACACACACACACACCCCACCCCAAAACCACACATACAACACACACCATATATATATAAAATATAATATAAAATATATATATAATATATTATATATATATATATAATATATATATATATATATAATTCTGTCGAAAAAAATTGAAAAAAACAACAAGGGACAACAAAAACCACGAATTGCCGAAGCCTTTTCGCAGGTTTGCCCTGAAGAAGCAGTACAGGGGAAAAAGGACTTTGGCATATTTTGTTTTGCATATATATTAAATTTTGTAATTACCATATAAACATACTAAATATATAATATATTATATATTATAATATTATTATATATATATATATATATATTTTAAATATTGTATTATAATATATCTGTGTATAAAATATTATATATAAAAATATAATATATATATATATATTTATATATATAATATTACATACCAATGTTGGTATTCTATGCGTATATCTATATCTTTCTATCTACCTATCTTACATACTTATATATAGCTATAATATTATATATATTATATATATTATATATATATTATTTATATATGTTGTATATCCTATATTATATATATTATATATTATTATATATTTTAAATATATTATATATACATATTATATATAATAAAATTTAATTTTATTATATTATATATATATATATATTTTCTATATTATATATATATTATATTTATTTATTTATTATTGTCCTATATATTTTTTAATAATATATATATTATATATATTTAATTTATATATTTGTATTATATTATTATATATTTTATTTTAATATATATGTGTGTGTGTGTGTGTGTGTGGTGTGTGTGTGTGTGTGTGTGTGTTGTGTGTGTGTTATTGTGTGTGGTGGGGTTTGTGTGTTTTTGTGTTGTTTGGTGTGTGTTTTGGGGTGTGGGGGGGGGGTGGTGGGTGGGTGTGTGTGCGTGGTGGGTGGTGTGTTGTGTGTAGTGTGTGGTGTGTGTGTGGTGGGTTTGGGGGTGTGTGTGTGTGTGTGTGTGGTTGTGGGGTGGTTGTGTGTGTTGGTTTTGTTTTTTGTTATATTTATTTAAATATATATATATATTTTAAATTTTATAAAAATTAATATTATATTATTTTTGTAAATAAATATTGTATATATATATTTTTAATTAATATTTATATATATTTTATTTATATATATATATAATATTTTATATATTAATATATTATTAAATTTATCTTTATAAAAAATATTTATTTTATTATTTTATTATAAATATATATAATAAAATTATTTATATCTATTTTTATATTATTACTCCCTATTTAAAACATCTATATATACTATATATTTATATTATATATTATATATATATATATAATATATATAAAATTTAAATTATTACATTTTATATATATAATATTATATATATATATATATATATATAATACATATATAAAATTAAAATTATATATAATTATTTTTATATTTATATATATTTTTTATTTATATTATAATATATATATAATTTTAAATATATTATATTTTGGTGTGTGGTGGTGTGTGTGGTGTGTTGTGGGTGTGTTTGTGTGTGTGTGTTGTTGTGTTGGTGTGTTTTGTGTTTTTTTTGGGTGTGTTTTTGCGTGTGTGTGTGTGTGTGTGTGTGGTGTGTGTGTGTGTGTGTGTGTGCTTGTTTTTATTATCTGTTTATTTTATATTTTTTAATTTTTAATTTATTTTTTATTTATAAATTGTATTTGTATTTTTTGTTGAAATCTGGGGGTTATTTTATTTTTTTATTATTATTATTTTTTTTTTATATTTTATACATATAATTATTTTTTTTTTTAATTTTTTATATTTTTTTTATATTTTTATATTATATTATATTTTTGGGTCTAATATATTATATTTTAAAAAATTTTTTTTTTTAAATTATAATTATATATTTTATTTTGCACCCACCCCCAACCCCCCCACACCACACCCCCCAACACATTATCAATTTTATTTTTATGTTTTATATATATTTATTATTATTTCATAACTTTATGAAAAATTACTATTTATGTATATGATTGTTTTTTGGGTGTGTATGTAGTGTTATATTAGTGTGTGTTTAGTATGTATGTGTGCACACACACCACACAAATATAATGTTATATAGGTATGTATGTATGTGTGTTATTTTTTAACAGTAAATTGAAATTCCCTTAAAAATAAACCCTTTGCTCTCTTCACACAAAAACCACGTCATCATCCCAAACATTTTTTGGAATTCCTTCTGGGGATCACATAATTTCCCTTTTTAAATTGAAGGCGCCATTTTGGCATAAACCCAAAACTCTGGCCTTTTGTGACACACTGAAAATTTCCCAAAACAAAGACTAGGGAGATGATGATTATCCGTAACAGAGAAATGTTTCCGAAATCAAAGGGCCTGTTTTTATAGTATTAAAAATTTAAAGGGTTTTTCTTGCTGTGGTTTTCGTGGGAATGTTGTATAGACATTACACTCTTTGTCCCCTCATATATTTTCCCTTTATTCTTTTTTTACTGTTAAAACTCCGGAAAAAAAAGTATCAGGACTATATTAAGCATAAAAAACTTAACCACACCTTCAACCAAAACAATGCCCGATGACAAAACATGCATAGAATTGGGTTTGGTTTGTCTTACATTTTCGCAACCATACCTTTTTTAAACTTTTTCATTATATTCTGGTATGTAATTGCTCGTAAATTTTGGCCTTAAGACTTTGCTTTTTGTTTTTTTTTTTTTTTTTTTTTCTCTTTCTTTTTTGGGTTTTTTGTCTGTCTGTATCCCCCCACTCTTGCTCTTTTGGGATTCCCCCTTTTTTCCTTGTCTGCCGTCTGTATCTGTCTGTATCCTCTCTCTCTCTTTCTCTCTTCTCTGAAAATTAAAGAGGGAGTATTGAAAAAAAAACACTGATCTATTGAGATCACATTTTACGGGGTATTGTAAAACCCTTACAAAATCGGGAAAGTTTCCTGTCCACGCCTCGGGGGTAAAACCGTATGGGAAATGGGTCATACCTTATGTAATTATTTTCCCTTTTGAAATTATAAATTTTAACCTAAATTTAGCAGGAAATTAATCACGTGATGTTATGAACTAACTAAAACATTTTGATCATCACCAAATAGTAAATCGAGGGCAAAATTTAAATCGCTAAACCTACCCACCCCCTAGGGAATACCCGTTTAAAAAATGAAGCATAAAATTTTTTTTTCTTTTTTTTTTTAATGCTACCCCAACTGAAACATGTTTTTATTTGATATTTGAGAGAAATAAACCCGTCAGATTTATCATTGTTTGAAAATTATAAAGATTAAAGGGCTAAAATTAACCTAACGTTTTAATATTGACTGCTTAAGCAAGACAATTATAAGATGCAATTTATAGACACTGATTTTTAACACCTCGTTCTAGGTTTTTTTTTTAATTTTTACACACTTGACAGATTTTTACAATTTTTCCAAAACCTAAATGCTAAAAAAAGAAAGAAAGAAAAAAAGTCTCGGGGGTGAATTTAAATTTCCCGTTATGACCGTTATTAAGTCTATGTTTTTCTGGTACTTTTTATTTTTATTGTTTTAAACCCCACTTGTAAATGTCGATGAAATAGAGTTTGAAAAAAAAAGTAAAATCGGATCTCCAATAAAAACAGGTGGAGGATCGTAAAATATGAATTTTGGTTGTGAAAAAAAAATTTTTTTTGGATTTTTTTTGCGTTTTTCTTTAAAAAGACCGAAAAAAAAAAATCCCAAGGGTTTAAAGAGGTCTTGCTTTTTAACAACCTAATATACGGTTTTATTTATCATTTTTTTATGTAAAAGGCTGTCCCTTTTTTCCCAAATTTACTCTCATTCCCTCTTTTCCCTTTCTTTGTCTTTCTATCTCCCCCCTCCTTTTCCCCTTTTCCCCTCTGTCGCTATTTCTCTTTCCTCCTCTCTCTCCCTCCTCTCTCTCTCCTCTCTCTCCTCTCTCTCTCTCCTTTTTCCCCCTTTTCCTTTTCCTTTTCTCCCCCCCCTTTTTCTTTTCCCTCTTTACTTATCACCTATTATCCCCTTTCTTTTTCCTCACATTTTTCTCCCCCCCCTTTTCTTCTTTCCCCCTTTTTATTCCCCCCTCTTTTCCCCCCCAAAAACCCTTTTCCTCCCCCCCCCCCCCCCCCCCCCCAGGCCCCCCCTTTTTCCTTCCCCTCCCCCCCCCCCCTTTTTCCAAACCGCTTTTTCTTTCCCTTTTTTATCCTTTTTTTTATGGGGGCATTCCTTAAAATTCCCCTTTTTTTCTTTGAAAACCGGATGCCCCCTTAACCCCGGTTTTTTTCCTTTCGTTTTTTTTTCTTTTTTGTCCTATTTTTTGTGATTTTTTTTCTGTTGGGGTTTTTTTATTTTGTTTTTTTTTTTTTTATTAAAACTTCTTTTTTTTTTTTTTGTTTTTTTCCAAATTTTTTATACCCCCGGCCTTTCATTAATCCAGTTTTTCCCTCTGTTTTTGGAATCAACACGGCAGGAATTGGTTTGTTTTGAATATTTTCTCCTTTCATTTGGTTTTGAATTTTTAATTTTTTAATTTTCTTTTCTTTTTTTTTTCCCTTTTTTTTTTTCTGGGGCAAAACGCAACCTATACTCCTCGCCCGGATTACATCCTGTAAATTTTTTTTTCCCCTTTTTTTTTCCTTTTAATTCCTTTTTTTGTAGTTTTAAACTGAAATTTTCCGTTTTTTGGATTTTAATGAAAAATTCATCCTTTTTTTTTTTTAATTTCCCCCTAATCTTTCGTGGAGTTTTTCTTAAAAGGTTAAGAAATGTGTTTTAAATTTGTTTTTTATTTTAAAATCTTTATTCTTTAAAAGGGAACGGAAAAAATAAAAAAAATTTTTTATTTTTTTCTTTTTAACTTAGGTTTTTTTTATAATTTTTCTTCTTTTTTCCGGGTTTTCATTCTTTTTTTCACAAACCCAACAAAAAAATTTTATTTATATAATAAATTATTATAATTTTTTTTATTTATATTATAAAATTATATTTAATAAAAATTTTTTTTATATTAATTAAATTTGAAAATTATAATTTAAAAATTAATTAATGAAAATTATTTTTTTTTTTTATTTTTAATTTATTTTAAAAATTTTTTAATTTTTTTTTATAAATATATATATATATATTTTATTAAAATTATTTATTATATATATATATATATATAATTATATATATATATATATATATATATATTTTAAAATATTTTGTGTGTGGGTGTGTGGTGTGTGTGTGTGTGGGTGTGGTGGTGTGTTTTTTGTGTGTGTGGTGTGTTTGGTTTTATATATACTTTTTTACACACATACAATTATATATCCTTTTCTCCCGGTTTTTTTTCTTTTCTCCCTGTAAACCCCGCGCCTCTCCCCCACTGCGCTATTCCTTGACTAATCCCACCTCTTACTTCTCCCCTTTCCCCCCTCCCTTCACGCCCCGCCCTCTCTTTCTACCATGGGCGTGACGGGTTGGTGGGCGTGTTTTGGGGGCCACGGCGCTGGGGGACCCCCTCGCGGGCGTCTCCCGGGAGATTCGGCTATGATGTGCCCATCGCCAATGACAACGGGGCTTCTGGGGGGGCTTCGGGGGTGAGTGAGGGCCCCGTGTGTAAAGATGGTCGGTAGGGCCCTGCTGACGGTCCCGGGGTCTTGTTTAATACGAATTCTAATTTAGTAGGGAGAACAGTGATAAACAAAACGCCATCACAACAAGATAATATTATTATTTAACAGTTCTGAAAATAAACAATAACATTTGCATTAAAAAATCAAAACGAGCTAACGGATTCCTCCCGCAGACCATACCAAACCAGGCGGGCGCTGCGGCCTGCGCGACGCGTGGGGCGAGAACCCGCGGCCGCACGAGGGTGGCGGGAATACCCACCGGGGACGATCGTGCGCACGTACCGGGGGCCAGAAACATCACCTGCCTTTTGACACACCAGCAACCACGGGGCCCCCCTTCGGGTTTCCGCTCTGCCCCAAAAACCCCCCGACGTCGGGCGTCGCAGCCTGCCTAAACGGTGAGTCTCTCGGGCCGCGTTTGGGCGTTTCGCTCTTGTTTTAGATTTTTTATTCATTGATTTATTAATCTATTTGGATAATAGGTTTTAATTTCGATTTCACGGAGGATTATAAAAACGTCCTGTCCAAATTTGGGATCTTTTTTTTTATGATGTTACATTGTTTTTGACATTTTATTTGTGTATACTCTTTCAACAGGCAATATATCGTATTTCCATCTCATACGTCTATCTATGTATCAGAATGAAAGTACAACAGCAAAAAATAAAGGAAATACAAAAACGTGAAATATACATTATGCACGATACTTAATAGAATTGTGATAACCTGAATTTTCAATTTAATCAGTAGTAGTGAAGGCTTCGGCGAGTCCATTACATCACTTTTTAACACGATAACATAACTGAAACCGCACATCTTCGAGTAATCTTGAAATTCCCTTACTGACGTCTTACACTCGGGGTCAAAAAAACTTTAAAATTGGTCGGAAAAAAATTAATCGTTTTTCAGGCCCCCCCCCCAAAACACCCGCATTTCCTAGTCCCTCTTGCACAAGCAATATCTCCTTATCAGGGGTGGAGCGTCAAATTGAGCTCACTTCCCACAAATATTCAGGACACCTTGTCAATCTAATTGCATGCAATTTGCCATTGAATTGGATGTTCCCGTACTGACCCCCCAGACTTTGCGAATCACTGAGTGGGGGCTGAACAAAGCACTTTACAAAGGAAAAACGTCCGCCCCAGGTGAGGGGAATTACCTATAGTGTCCCCCGCCTTTTAGCTCAGTACCTGGTTCCCCCTTTTTCACCTATACAGGTTTTGTTTTTCCAGGTATTCTGCCTGGCCCCTGGCCGCAGTCTAATCATCCCTTACCCAAAAACAAAAATGATAAATACCGCCAATTTTATTAACCCCATGTGTTGCAAAGTTTTAGAAAGGGGTAATTTTGAACAGACCGTACAGGGTTTCAAGGTAAAAAATTTTTTCCAAAAAACTGTACGGATTCCACGGACGTAGCACACAACATTGCTTTTGCAGAGTTTTTTCATACTCTATCCAGGGAACACCTGTTTTTCTTGACCTTAAATCGTTTTTGACATTTCAACAAGAAGTTATCCTAGAAAAATTAGTAAGTTTTGGCATCCGGGTAAGATATTAAACGGATTAAAATGTACTCTCGAACAGATCTGCATTTCCCCTGTTCAGGGGATGAAAATTCCCTTCACGTCTTTTGAACTTGGGACCCACAGGGGGAGTTCTCACCCCTATGCTGTTCAATGTCTCATCACAAGCTGAGGGCAGTTTCCCCACTTGGGGATGGTGAATCCATTAATGCTATGCGTGACTAGGCGTCGAGCTCATCAAAAAGTAGGATGCAAATAATTTCGACGAATCCAAAAAGGCTCTGAGGGGGATTAGTCATTTCCGCTGAAAAACATGGCTCAACCCATTATCTACCCCCACCCCTTTTCGCATGGGTACCGGGAGCTTGACTATCCCACAAGTAAAATATCTCGGGGGTGAATGAAAAGATGCAGACCTGTCTTCTCTCAAAAGAAGGACTCTGGGAGAGATTGAAATCTTTGAAATTTTCTTGTCGGAAGAGAACTGGCATCAATGTTAAGCCGCTAGACTGTTTTACTTGGCTTTTTTAAAGGTCATTGTAGACTCCATGCACTGACTTGTTGCAGTGTAAGAAAAGAAAAAGGGGGTTTGGAGTAGTGCAAAATGAAACTATGAATTTTCCTCGGGGGCCCCCCAGAACAGCAAAGGGTGTAACATGAGATCAGAATTAAACTTACCATCCATTTTTGATAGAATAATATTTATTTCCACCAAATTTTGGGGTCAAAGCCGAGGGGAACCCCCGTATCTCTCAAATTTTTCCAAAACAACTGCAACTAAAATCACGCAATAGACGTGAAAATCACACACCGCCGCCCCTATACAAAAATCCCCATGAACTTTATAAACTCAATGTTCCAATTAAAAAACCCAAAAAGGTCGCCCCATTCCACCATGGAAGAATTAAACATTGATCGTGCACCTTTACATGTTTTAACAAAAAAACGGGTGCAAAACTTTGTGTTAAACAATTGCGCTAGCAACGGAAACGGAACACACAGAATCTGCTGCTGCTGCTTGAGCTTTGCGAAGTTCTGGCTTCGCCCGGGCCCTTTCATTTTAGGGCCCGGCCTGTGTCAGTTTTTTATGGCTGTCTCATTGTTTGTCTGACACTCGTGTTTTACCGTGGCGGTGGTTGCCAGCACCGTCCTGTACCGGGGTGTAAGCATCTCGCATAATCTTTTTTACCACACGAGGGCTGTTTTTTCTGGGGGCTTCTCTTAGGAAATTGGTGTGCACGAAATTCTCAGAAATTACAAGATGGCGTTGGGCTCGCCGCAATGCATGCAACACCTCTTTTCACGTTCATGGTTTGTAATCTCCCATGACAGGGGTAATTGGGTCCTCTGTTGTTTTTTCAGAGTTGCCTGGTTCATACCTTTGGGGTATCTGATACCGCGGGCCAAAGGGGGTGTCTCATTTCCTCTCTGTGAAGCTCAGGGGGAAGGATTTTGCCGCCCCGTACACTTCCTTTTAAAGAAATTTTCGCTTGTTTTATTATCAGGGAAATTAGGGGGCTTCCCCCTGCCGATTTGGGTTAAATCTGTCAGCAAGCTCTTCCCTCTGATCCCTATGTGCGGGGAACCCATTTTATGAAATTTCTTCTCCCTGTGCAAAATTCCTGTGCCGTTGGGATGATAGTCAAAAGGGTAATGTTGTCATGGTGAGCGTGCTAAAGACATTCGAACCCCCTTTTGGAGCTGTGTGTATACCCATGTCCTTCCCCACGACTGGGGTTCTGCTCCCTGATACAACTCCCTCTCCTGTGCGAGGGGGCGTTGTCTGTTACCCTCTGATATTGTGGCATCCCTTGCTGCGAACCCGGCCCCTGCATTGGGTCAAGGGATCGACCGATCCTCCTTTAATATGTTTCTCCCTGGGGGGGTGATGTTTGAAATACCCTCGGGGTTTCTGCCTTTTAGGCTGGTCAATATTCATTTTTTTTTGCTTGCCACCATGACCGAGAACCTGACTTTGTGCCACGGCGGAGCTTCGAAAAGTCAGGTGGGGGGATCCATCCCTTTGGCCATAGCGCTTTTTGGGGCTATGGCGTTTAGCACCCGGCGGTTGAGACAGCCAGGATTTTTTTTAAAACGCTCGTTACTTGTTCAAAGGCGTCTCATTTTAGTCTTAGGCTTGTGTTCCGGGGACCTGGTGACCTTTGTAAAATTGTGCTGCCTTAGATCAATTTCGTGGGCCAAGGGGAAGGGATTGTCTCCACTAGGAGTTGAGGACCTTTTGCCCACCTTGGGGCACCCAGAATGCCCCGGGCGGCTTCGTTTTGGACTGTCCCCATCGGTCTTTGTATCTTCTCTTATTCCAATAAAGCAAGGGAGCATATTCTACAATGGGCCTGACACAGTACGAGAAGATCTTATACTCTATGTCTGGCCCCTATGGTCTTCCCTTTGCTCTCATGACAGCCCCTTGCCTTTTTTGGGTCAAGCAGATGCGGACCTCCTTGGGGAAGGAAGGGTCCTCTATCCTTCCCCCAAGAGAGGTAGTCCTAAACCCCCCAAGTCCTTCCCGGGATTTTCAACTTGTACCTTGAACTCTCTGTTCAGAGCCGGTTTGGATTTGGCTGCAAGATCTTTAGTCCGTCCTGAAACACTCCTCGGATACCAAGTCCAGACAACGCTGGGCTTTTTTTTGGCAGTGTGGTCCAGTGGAGATGATCGAGATCTCTGCATAGATTCTTGCACCCCACTGGGAGGTTTTGTTGGGGATACAGGACTTTAAATTATTAAAAAGGGCTGGATGAAAACCCCACCCTTGGCTTTCCATTTTCTAGTGGGCATGTGCTGTGATAGGTGACCTTGGTTTTTGCCCTCGGCTTTCTTTTGGGGAAAGAGCCCCACCTACCCAACCAAGAGCTTCCCTCTGTTTCCCTTTTTTGGATCGGGCTCTCCTAAATGGCAAGGGGACTTCCCAAATTCGAAACCCTTCCCCAGTCAAAAAATACTACCACGATGTGCCCGTTTTTATTGTGCTAAAGAGCGTGCTTGCTGGCGCTGTGCTCATGCCCCGGGTGAACCCGGGGAGGTGTTCGTGTGGGGGCCCCTTTTTTCCCATCGGACCTTTTCATACCATCCTCTCGCAGTTTTGGGCCAGACAGCTGAGGAGAGAGAGGGGCGTATTTCCCCGCCCCTTTTTTTTAGGGATGGAACTAGTAGCCCTCTTCCAGCTCGGGGGTAGAGTGGAAGTTTCCCAGGACTTTTTTATGATTTGCGGGAATAAAGCTCACCTACCAGCCCCCAGGGGGAGTATGGGGTACAGATCCCATCATGCCAGGGGCTGCAACGGGCTCTATATGCATCTCTTATTTCCCTCAGGAAAAGATAACTCGAGTTATGGGGTTCGGCTCCCCTTTCTCTGATGTGAGAAACCCTGTCTGGTTTAGGCTTTTCTTGTCTTGCCCTCTTTTGGGCGGGCAGCTGCCCGCTCTCGTTCTTGCAGAGAACTCTTGCCCCATTGTTGGGCCTCTGACTGGGGGTCGGGTCTGCATCTCGGCTGAGCGCTGGGGGCTCGCTTGACCCTTGCCATGCTCTGAGAGGGTGGTATGGTGATTGAAGGACTCCCCATTCCAGCCATTTTCCTGCCCACTCTGCTGGCATTTTTCTTGGCTCCTGACACCCCCCCTTGGGAGGGCTAGGTTGTCGGGGTTCTTTGCCTTGGGAAATTTTTGGCACATATTTACCCTGGGGTTAAACCTCCCTTCCGTCATTAAAGTACCGGGCGCCTTTGACTCCGGGACCCGGCCGAGTTTTGGTTGGTCTGAGCTGCCTCATCAATGGCTTTTACAAGTCTGGCTTGTAGCCCCTTCCCACATTTTGTTTGTTGTGGGTTCTTGTTTCTCAGACAGGGGGCCAAGGCGTTCCTTTTGGGGATTGGGTTTCGTGGTATTTGGGCGGGGCCTATCCGAGGGTTTTTTATAGGGCCATAATGGTCACTGTGACTCTCATCGACATGCCACCCAATCCTCTCCCCAAGTCGCAGTGGCCGGGGTGAGGTCTAGGACCCCTCTTCCACATGCGTTGGCCCCGGGCTGTTGGGAGAGCGTCTGGGGGAATGTCTAAAGCACGTTGGCTATGTGACGCCAGCTGCTCCGGTGCCCTGCGGGGAGCCGGAAAGGGGGTGGTGTGCATTAAAAGTCTCCCCCTACGTCACTGGGTCGTGTGCTGGGGAAGCACTCCGGCTGATGTCTAAGCTACTACGTGTGCCGGGCTTATCATTGTAAAAATTTCGGGGGCCCCCCGGCCAGTTGAATCTCGCGGCAAGAGATTCCATTTTCTCCACAGGGGCGGTGCATCCTATTGGGGAGCGGGGGAATTGTTGCTTTGACCGGGGTCATCGGGCCTCTTTTGCCATCGGAACGTGGCAGCGCGTAGAGGGATACCCGGAAAGTAAACCCTTCCGCTGATAATGTCCCCCTGGAGCATGACATGTCAATGCTCCTTGTCGCCTATTGCGTGGAGGGTGGCCCCCTTGGGAAAGCCACAGTGTTCTACTGCCAAATACTTAGATTGCGTGCCATGTTTTACAAATTTGATAGTTACATCGAACAAAGTCTATTCGGATTGAGTCGGATCTGAAAACTCCATTGTGAGACCCTCATGCTTGAGGGGTCTCCTTGGGCTGTCAGGCTATCCCTGGATCCCTGGGGGGGGGGAAGCTTTGGAAGCCTGACTTGTCATTTTTTGGCTTTTTCTCTGGCAG
This sequence comes from Penaeus monodon, assembly GCF_015228065.2. Taxonomy (NCBI): domain Eukaryota; kingdom Metazoa; phylum Arthropoda; class Malacostraca; order Decapoda; family Penaeidae; genus Penaeus; species Penaeus monodon. The sequence continues at coordinate 17,673,526 of NC_051395.1, read as the reverse complement.
GCTTTTTCTGTGCTTTGGGCTGGCCTTTGCCTGGGCAGGCTCCTTTTTCGATTCGGCTTGGGGCACTAAATCGCCGGGGGTTGGGCTTGCCTGTGGGGGCATAGCCGGGGTTGGAGTGGGAGGGGTCCCCGCCCGGGGGGTGAGGGAGGGGGGGCGTTTTGGCCCTCCCCATCTTCCTTCCCTTTATCTTTTGACGTCTGTTGAATGCCGATGGGGCTCCCCGCCTTATCTGCCTCTTCTTGGTCCTGGACAAAGGGTACTGCCACTGCGTGACCAGCAGAGACAGGGCGACATTCCCCCTTTGTCGAGAAATGTCTTTTGGCGGGAGGACCCTTGGTCTGTTGGAACCTTTCTTCCTGTGGTTCCTCTCACTTGCTTTTTCGGGGAAATCCTGTTTGCGGGGATCTCCGGGTTTTTCCCGGGGGGGCTTCTTCCTCTTAGGGGGCCCCTTTTTCCTTTTTTTTTTGAGAGGGGCTGGGGGGCAGGAAAAAGTTGGCGCTTTTTGCAACCCTTTTCCGGCGGGGCCTCTTTCCTGACGGGGGGTCCCTTCTTTTGGCCTTGACATTTCTGTTGTGTCCTTCTTTCCCTTTTTGGCCCCCCCCCCTTGGCCAAACCCCCGGTTTTGCCTTGAAACACCCTTTTTGGTTGGCTTAGTTTTCCTGGTGGTGTCCGTACTTTTGGACTTTTCACCCATGGTTTCAGGACTGCTGGGGATTTCCCCTTCCCCAATCGGGAAGCTTTCACCTTTTGGTTTCAACGCCCCGGGTTGGGGCTTTCCTTTTACAAACGGGGGTACACCGTGGGGGGGATCTTTAATGTTGGTGAGACCCGTGAATCTTGGGCCCTTTTTCCTCGGGGTTAGTGGCGAGAGGGTCACTTTTTCCCCCCATCTTTAGCTCCTTTGTTTTCCCGCAGGAACAAAAGGGGGGCCGATCTTTTGGGGATGATTTTCTGCCCGACCCCGCCAAAAGGATCCGCGGTTTTTGCCTCTTCCAAAGCCCCACCTTTTGGGCTTGCGGCCTTTTGCGGGAAAACCCTTTTGGGGGGAAACCCTTGGGGGGCCGCCGCCTCGAGTCGGGCCCCCTTTTGGCTTTGGGGGGGCCCCTTTGCTTTTTGGGGTTCCGGGGGCCCCCTGTTTTGCTGGTTCCCCTGGTTCTCCTGTTTTGTCATGGTGTCGAGGGGGGCCCGGGGAGGGGCCCCAAAAAGGAGCCTTTTTGAAGTTTTTTCGACATTTTGTACAGCTTTAAATTGGGCTGTCCCCTCTTGGGACGGAGCATGGCTTTTTTCTCGGGTTTTTTTTGCCCCCCGGGGCACATTCGGGGGGCTGCCGTGGGGGTTGGGGTTCCAAAAGTCTTTTGGGGGGTTTTTTTTGGGCCCCCCCCCGGAGTCCACCAAAAGCCCCACCCCCCGGTCCAACAAGGGGTGAGTGTAGAACCAATTTTGGGCCAAAAAGGGGGAGGTTTTTACCAGCCCAAAAAGCCGTTTTCCTAGCCCCGGGGGGCCAAGCGATGGGGCTGCGCCCTCCTCCCCAAGGGGGACCCCGGGGTGTTTTGGGCCCCCTTTTGGGAAAAAAAACCAAAAAATGTTTCAGCCCAGGGGGACCGTAACCCCCAGGTCCCTTCCCCTCCAAGGGGGGGGCCCCGACTCAAGGGATGTACCCTTTTTTTTTTTTCCCGTTCCCCTACCCCAAGGGTTACCCTTTTTCAAAGGGGTTCCTTTTTTTCCCGCCCCCAGTTTTTCCCCTCCTGGGAAAAAGGGGGCCGACCCGTTTTTCCCGGGAGTTTTTTTATTTTAAAAAAGGGGCCACAGACGTTTTAAGGTGAAAAAATTAAAAATTTTTCCAGGGGTTCCTATGGAGGGGGTTTTTAAGGGAATCCCCTCTCCTTTTGAAACCCAAAAATGTTTTCCCCCAAAAAGAAAAGGGGGGCCCCCACCTTTCCAGAATTTTTCGTTTTAAAAAAGGAACCCCCTTTTTCACAAGTGGGGGGGGGATATTTTTTGGACTTTTCAAATGGGGTTCTTTCTTTTTCCCCTGAAACACCAAAGTTTCACCTGGAAAAATAAATCGTCTTTCCAGTAAGCCCTTATCCTCTGAAATGCCAAACAGCCCCTTTTTTCCTGAAGGGGGCTAACTTTTATCCTAAACCAAAGGAGGGAACTTAATGTTTTTTCGCAGTGCATTAACCGAAACCCGGCAAGGGTAAGGGGCCACCCCCTTCGCCCCCGAAGAAAAAAATGGCCCCCCCAATGGCCCGAAAAAATGGTCAAACCCCCCCGTGGCAGGTTTGCCCCCCCAAACCCCCTCCCCTTGGGGGGGGTAAAGGGGGGCCCCCCTTTTCCGGGACGGCCCCAAAGGGGCCCCTTTACCGGGTTTTCCGAAACCAAACCGAAAATTCATGGAAAGGGGGCTAAAAGCCATGCAAACACAGACGGGATCAAAAATGGGGGGGGTCCCTCGGTAAACCCGGGGCCCCCCGGGCCAATTGCGGCCGGGCCTCTCTCTTTTAAAAGCCAAAAACCAACCACCCAGGGGAAGGGAGGGGTGGGGCCCCCCTCGCCCCGTCCCCCACCCCCCGGAACCATTTTCCTTGAATGTAGTAAGCCCCACACCGAAAGGGGGGGGGGAAAAGGCCTTCTTCCTTTATTTGAGTTTTTTAACCCAGAACTAAAAAGCTGGAGGTTACCTGAGGATCCTAAGCGGTCCTGGTTGTGTTCCCCGTATCAAAAAAGGTTTTTCAAAATAATTTAGAAAACAAAATGGGGCATACACAAACAAAAAAAAAATATCCCCGACGGAATTTATTACTCTATGTTTTTCTGGCTCCAAATGCCTTCGGAGCAAATTTTCCCCAAAAAGGGGGCGAAGGGAAAAATTTTGACATAAGCGAAATCCCAGCAAAGTAATTTTTGGGTAAACCCCCAGTTATCGAACTCCCCGAAAAAATTTCAAAAAAGGGCCCCAAAGATAAGTGCAAGCCCTTATGTTTTTCAGGGTTCAAATTGAAAAGTTCTTAAAAAATTTAGTTGAAATTACACTCAAAAACCAAGTTTTTTTTTTTTTTTTTTGTCCCATAAACCTCGATAAGGGAACCCTTCCTTGGGTGGCCCCCAAGAAAAAACCAACAGTGTGACTGGTTTTGCCAGAATACGTTTAGGTTACAGAATGTAGGAAACGCACGGTGCAGAATGAATGAATCTAATGTAGACGTGTAACGAAGAAAAAAAACGAACGCTTGAGCACTATATTCGGAAAGTCATGTATACAGCCTTTCAGACCACCTAAAATGAGGGATAAAGAACTATGGTATTTCTTTCATCGATACATTGGAAGATATACTCGTACTATACCCCAAAATTTTCTATGTGAGAACTACCGTAAGCAAAAAACATGTTATTCAACCAGTGGCAAAAACATTGAAGTAAAAATTTTTGTATATTATAAATTTATATTTCTTTTTACCTTTACAACTACAGTATTACAGACTAGTACAATGTCAGATATTGTAAAACTGTAATCATGATTGCCCACGCCTGAGCAGATAGCCAGGGTGGTAAATAAACTTACTTAACTTAACTTAACTGACCTCACCTATTTCCTGTTGTGGGCTTTCTGTAAGCATCATTTCCTCATTCCCCTTGAGAAAGACAGAGCTAAGCACAGAAACAGCAAAAGCGAGTGATATGCTCCAACCCGCCGTGATATGCTGTAGAAGGTACTTCCAGCATTGAGAAGAAATACCCATTTTATTGGAAATGTGGGTATTCTTGGTCGCGTCTTCGCCCCTTTTTTCCCAAAAAATAATGTGGGCATCAGCCTCACTTTTTTTCGGATTGTTTGGTTACTCACGAAGTACACACGTTTGCGAGCATAGAAACACGGGTGTTCACTTTTTACTATGTTCATGGGCGTAAGCCCCGATGCTCAGTACGAATAAGCGAGTGCAGACCTCTTTCCCAAAACATCTGATACCCCCCCAACAAGGTTCCCTTACCCTTGGTATTGAAATTTTTCAAACTTCCTAATAAAAGGACTGTTAACTAGTTGCTCCGTGGAAAGGACTGGGCCCCTCCCACGTACTCACCCCAAAAATCATCACAACATAAAAACTACTTTAAGTATCATGCTGTGACAACGGGGGCTCAAATAAACCCGTTAAAAATAAAAAAAATATAGTTGAAAATACTTGTCATTAAACTTTCCCCCCCTTTCCCTTAGCACAATACGTGCAGTATAATTTTCGTCTTTCTTATCTCATCACCAGAATATTGTATTATATTGTTCTTTAGATTTTATCGAGTAGACCTCAACTCTCTAAAACTATATTCATTCATGCATTGAACTATACGGTAATTGCCTAAAGATCTCACACGATCTTGCATGTTTCTATTTTCCCCAAAACGCAAAAAGAACAGCGAACTAAGTGAATTGAACAAATATTTTATATTATGCGCAAAAAAATTCAAAATTCAGTGTTTACTTCTCCCTGTCCCCAAAACACCCCCTGTTCAAGGCCCCACGGCTCAGGCTTCGGACGGAAACAGCATAACAACGGAGTGCAACGGGGGCAGCTGCAGCTACCCCGGGGGCTTTTCATGTACCCAGTGTGGGCATGCAGGTCGGGAGGACGTTGCGTCCCATCTCCGTAAAGGGAATACTGAAAATAAAAGCTGTGTTTCTCCGCTAATCCTAACCCATTCAATTGCCCGTGTTTATGACCCCTTTAATGCTAATCCCGTTACATTTGCATTAAACAGAATTTTTTTTCGACAGTGGGGCTGGGGGACAGGAAACAATGGGGTACTGCAGGACGGCACCCGGGGGGGCCGGAGCGGCCCCAAGAGGGGTTCCCCGGCATCGCTGACGTGGGGGGTTCCAGTCAACCTTAAATTTGTAAAAACAAACAGTTCCCCAGTAATTTTTGGGTATGAATCCAGCACATCGATATAAAAGGGTTTAAATACAAAACCAAAAATGAAAATACATATATTCGTGATATTGTGGTATATATTATTATATCTACAACCTTTATGTACATATATTTTAGATATAATTATATAATATATTATATATATATAATATATTATTTTTTTTTTTTTTTTTTTTTTTTTATGTATATATAACACGACACACTTATATATACTAAATATTTTATAATAAAATCACACATACATATATATATTATCTTGTACATAGAAAATACATACAAAAATAAATACATACATAAAGTACAGTATGATATTTTATCTACATATAAATATAACCATTTATCACAAATGCATAATAATACATTAACGTATTAATATAAAATTAAAATATTACAGCACAGCAAACATAAGCCTGTAAAGCACTTTCCCGCCGCAGGCACGAGCGCCTTGCCTCCCCGGTCCCGCCGGCTTCCCAGCGCGGCGAACGCACCGCCAGGGTTTTGAGTCCGTGACGAGCCTACAGCGGGGCTCTACGCCGCCCCCATCACGCTGACCCGATGGGAAAACGCCTCCGCGGCCCACAAAGACCCGCCGCCCAAAGTCCACCGAAGGCCACCAGACCGCACACAAACGGAGACACCCCCGGGGCCCCCCAGACACCCCTCCGTCGAGTCCACACCCCCCCCCTTTCGTTTTCAACCCTTGGGGTTCTGGGTGTACATTGGAAAGAAAAAATGGTGCAACCTAAATGCCTCAATACCTCCCTTCTGCCCCCCCCACATCTGCTTGCAACTAACACTCTTTCGACAGCGGGTCGTTAGGCGGCGACACGAAACCCTTTACTAGTCACGGACGAGGGGGGGGCGCCAAACCCAGCCGGGAAGGGCCAAGGAAGGTTCTCGCTCGCCACTCCGGTACTCCGTAGCCACCTGAGGTTATTTAGCGACTCCATCTCCATCGCCTCCAAAGAAATAATCGTTTTTTTGAGCTAAACTGGTATTTAAAAACCTACAAACGTGCCTGTTATTGATCTTCTAAAACATTGATGCTTATTTGATTACTATTTGCCTTTTAAGCACTTTGATTGTTTTAAAAGTGTGTTGCGGGACTTTTTGATTTATTGGTTATCTGTGAGGATATGCAAAATGCTTGAGTTGTTAATTTTTATAATTGTGTGTGTTTTTCTTTTTTTTGGGGTTAGTGCAATTCGGTGCAGCGCTGTGAGAGTGACTTTTTTTTGATCTTGCGTGCTTCCCTATAGCATAAAAATAATCCAACATATCTAACGGATAAAATTACCCTGCATTCTCAAAACTAGTTTTGCTTATGATCGTATGATATAAAACGGGGAAAAATAACAAAAATATGCATTTAAAATTTATTCGGCTTAATTATTATATATATATATATATATTTTTAAATATATAATATTATAATATATATTTATCATATATTAAAATAAAAATAATATATATAATAAACAAATTTGTACCAATTCACCAGTCTAATTATTGGTAAGATCTTCTTTCCTTAAACCGTAGAAAACACTAAGGAAACCGCAGCTAAAGTGCAGCAGAAACGCTTAAAGCGAACCATGGGAGACCTATTTTGCAATAGCGTAAAGATAGTCGGGTCTTTATACGGTCTTAAATTTCCTACAAACATATTGACATTTGAAAGTATGGGAAACCCCCCCCAAGTGAATGTTTGCTTTTAATCTAGAAGGGGCACTTCACACATCTGTCCCCGGGTAAACAAAAGGGTGTGCCTTCCTATCGTACTTCTCCTGAGTCTACCTTATGTCAAAAGCAGCGCGGCACCTTGTCCGCCAGGAAGCAAGGGGCTTCTGGGGATAGAGGTGTAAATGTACCATCGGTCTTTCTCTGTATTGTTTTTCATCTTAAAAACTTCGAAAAAAATGACAAATAAAAAACATTGGGGACCTTGTTCTTCAATATTGACTTTGAAATCTAAGGAAACTTGATCCTTTTTGCTTTTGCAAAAAATCCTATTATTTACGGCAAAATTATTTTTCATGACAGACTACAAAAATCTTATTGTGGGGTTTTTATCTCCGAAAATAAAACAAGTTTGTAAAAGGGGGGAAACGGCGCCTTTGGGTTTTTTTTTTTAAACCCCAAAAACCTTTTTTCCCCTTTTTTGCCCAATTTGCCTTGGGAAAAAAAA